>NC_056433.1:26250976-26348476 GCF_018296145.1 Oncorhynchus tshawytscha | reverse complement strand
TCAAGGGGTGTGAATACTTTTTGAAGGCACTGTATATCCCAATTAGGTATTTACATAGTAATATATACACACACACACACTGTCTGTATTGTTGCTGGCATCCTTTCAAAGAAGTCCCTGTGAGACATATATGATTATATAGGATGGGAACATGAATCAGATCAACCCTTACTCAGACAGTACAGAAAACACAGAGAGAATGTGTGTGTGTGTGTGTGTGTGTGTCACTCCAAGATTCACTAGTAGGTTGTTGACACTCTCAATTACTTCCCTGCATGACCACACATTGGTCACTTTTGGGCAATGGGTGTGGTCTGATGATTCTACAGTACACTAAGGTCAGTCTCAATGCTGAGGAAACCACGTAGACTCATAACGTCATCACAAACATTTATGTTATTAACTCATCACCATAAAACACATTGTCCTACATTCTCTCTCTCTCTTTCTCCCTCTCTGTCTGTCTGCCTCTCTTCTCTTCTGTCTCTTTTTCTCTCCCTCTAGGACAATGGTGATGCAGCAGCTGTGGTGGTGATGTCAGATGAGTAGTTTGTGAGAATGCCAGTGTGAAAACTCCTGCATAGTTTCCACCTTTGATCAACTCTCCATCACTCAGTCTCTCAGCACAGATGCGTGCATCTTCACTCGTCCTTCTCTCCCTCTCCAAGCTCTGTCTGCAGTCTTCTGTCCCATCCCTCCCTCCAACTCTGTCTTTGTCAGTAGGGGAAAGGTGTTTACATTGGACTAGTGGTGCCACAGGTCTGGTTAATTTTAAACTTGAACTGTGGTTACCATTAGCATCACTAACTCTGGAATGCTAGTAAGCTAGTGCAGGGTTGCACAGGAAGATGGGTGCTCATTTGGGTGACGTGGCTAGGTGGCTCTCTGCTCTGTGACTCAGTGGAGTGTGTCATTTCTAGTGTAATGAGTTTAGTCTGTAACACGGAACACGTACGCCATGCATAACTGCAGTGACCACACCACATGTTGCATACATCACTACTCATCATCATGACATAAGACATTATCCCATGAATAATTTTAAAAATAATCACTTAAACTTACAAGCATCCATTTGGTGCTAGTTAACGTTTGAAAGTTCACCAGTTAAACAGTTGACAAATGAATCAGAACACCAGTTAGCCAGTTCACCAGATGGCCAGATAGCCAACTAGCATGCTAATGCTAAAGATTCCTAGTAGACCACACATACTCAGACTGTGTTCTGTGAAATGTCTCTCTCCTTGTTAAAAGCATGTCTAAGTAGTCTACACCAGAGACGGCCCGACTGAGCACAGACGCCAATTCAACATCTAATCCATGGTGGTTCAATGTACTTTTTTTAAATGACATGGAAACAACGTTGATTCAACCAGTGTGTGCCCAGTAGGGACTGATATGGAGGAGAAAAGACACTTAACAGCTCTCTCCCAGATTTCCAACCCTACCTTGAGGGAGAGAGGTGTCTGGCAGCCAGACCAAAGAACTGAGGAGGACAATCAGCAATTTAATGAGAGAGAGAGAGAGAGAGAGAGAGAGAGAGAGAGAGAGAGAGAGTGCTTCTACACCTGCATTGCTTGCTGTTTGGGGTTTTAGGCTGGGTTTCTGTACAGCACTTTGAGATATCAGCTGATGTACGAAGGGCTATATAAATAAATTTGATTTGATTTGATTTGATATAGAAAAAGAGAAGGGGCAGACAAAGTTGTGTTTATAGGGAGAACGTGAAAGGGGGTGAGAACAGGGGAAAAAATATGGGTAAGAGAAGGGAAAACAAGAGAGATACACAAGGCAAACTATTAGAGGCAGCATACGTTTGGCATTTGAGTGAGAGAGAGGGAGATAGGAAACAGAGAGTGAGAGACAGATATTGATGCTGAGATAATGGTTGTGAAAAATGGGCAGGCAGACAGTAGGAAAGGAAGAGATGCGTAAGAATTGGAGGGTACGACTTCAAAGATAAACTGTATTTCTTTTCCCTGAAATAATATCCATTCACATCAATGATGTAGCAACACTGGATAACTATATCTCATACTCTGACTTAAAACATCCAACATTAGCTAAATTAAGGATGCTACAGCCTACAAACATTCCCAACCACAACTCTCCATCTTCACTCTGACACCACAGTTGGGCTGGGTTTTCTGTCAACACCAGATATTCACCTCCTCATAACCCTGTCCTGACCCCTCACCCTGTCCACATAAATAACTCCCCTACAGGGTCAGAGTTCAATGCTGCTCTTAACTATTCCTCCCTCTCTTTGCTTCTTTCTTTTTCTCCTTCTTTGATTTACTTCTATAGTATCATACCCACAGCTACCTCCTGTATTTAACAAAAACAGCGTCTCCCACTTTTGTAAATTGCTCTGTATACATTTAAGTGGTTAGGGCTTATTTGGGGTGTTTCATGTCAAGTTCAGCAGACTCCCCAGTGAGTAGGGCCACCTAGCACGACGCTGCACCTCGTAAAGCAGTCTGTCAGGGTTTGGGAAAAGCTCGCTCCCTGGGATGGTGTAGGGTTTCACAGCTAGGCTGTAGCCTCAGTCATACCGCAACGAGCTATGCTAACACAGACAGGGCAAATTAGTGGTCTGAAATGGAATACACTCCACAAACTGCTCACTCACTCACATATCACACAAAGATCTGTGCTAACACACACATGAACAATGGGGAAACTCACACACACACACACACACAACACACGCAAGCGGCAAAACTCACATACATTACTGTAAAAAATACTAAGCTCACACACATATACAAACACAAACCACAAAATACAATCACATAAACCACAAAGCTCTGCTACGTGCTAACAGACACTCGCACACATTTAATCACTTAGACCGTGATTCATTTGGAGTGCGGAAAAATTCAATACCACGCAGGAACACACTTTCCAGAGATAAACATACATTTCATTCAGTAGGCTGATTAAAGTTTCTGGAGCTTGATTTGACTGTCTGAGGAGTGAATTCCAGATGCACATTTAGCGACCTTGGCTTGCCAGCCCCCAAGCTCCTCCATTAAGTTTTGTTGGGGGGGGACCAATTATGTTTCATAGGCACATAACTGCTCTCTCATATCTCGAGACAATAACTTCCTTTCTATACTAGTGAGCCTAAGCATTTTCCAGGCAGTAGATCATAGAAATGTCATAGGCCTGTATTACACAAAACAATTTGCAGCATCACGTCTTAGGGGAAACATCATTGTTTTTACCCCCTTAATAGTAATCAAATGTGTTGCAATAAGTTCATCACTTTCACTGGAATTCAAACCACCCAATAATTAACTCTCTCTCGTCCATTCTTTCTCTCCGTCTGTCTGTTTCTCTCGCTCACTGTCTTTCTGTCTTTCCCTTGCTCTCTCATGGGACATCAGTAAATCGACTGTAACCTACTGATGTTACTGAGTTGGTCCGTTATTCCTCTGGGTGTCACTAGGTCAGGCTCCTTAACCATGCTAATGGATCGGTCCACTGGAGCAGGGAGGTTGAGGTGTCTACGGTAAGCAGGTGATTAGAGTAGGAGGGGAGTATAGAACTAGAGCAAATAGAGAAGCAGTGACCTCCATGTTATATTTCCATGTTAGAAGGACTGTTGCCGTGTCCCATAATAAGTATAATAATATATGGCCAGGGGAAGGGCATGTACAAACAAGGAGTAATTGGCGACTTTTGTACTAAGAGGTTACACTCTCTTTATATCTCTCTCTCTCACTTTGTCTCTCTCTATAGTATACATTACATTTGAGTCATTTAGTAGAGGCTGATATCCAGAGAGACTTACAGTTAGTGCATTCATCTTAAGATAGCTAGGTGAGACAACCACATATCACAGTCGTAATGAGTCATTTTTTCCTCACTAAAGAAGCTATCAGTAAAGTTAGTGCTGGTAGGAAAAGACAAGCACATATTTTTTCATTGTTTCTTTATGATACATAAAAATCCTACAAAGAAAGTAACATATAACCAACCACACACAGTGAGTAACAGGAGGAGAGTAAAGAGCTGGGGTGTGTTGGTACACCAAGGTGTTAGCAGTTAGTGGGAGGGGTGGGAATTCTCTCCCTCCAAAGTGAAGCTCTTAATGAAGTGTGTCCATGTCCGCTGAGGAGGAATGCCTCCCAAAAGAGGATTACATTCCCTTATTGTGTGTGTGTGTGTGTGTGTGTGTGTGAGAGAGTAGCCTATAGGCAACAAGTCACCAATTAGCCCTTGTTTGTACTTGTCCTAATCAAATATGCTCGGCATTACAACAAAGACAACCAAGGTGGGGGAGAATGACTCATTGTAAATTACATTGAAACAGCAGCTGAATGAGATGACCCACATATAAGTAGAATCTACATAGAGCTAACATAGAGATGAATACAGACATGTAATCAAGTCACGTTTCATTCACAACTCCTGACGGACTCATTTGGTGATGACACGCTCATTCATAATTGTAGGGTGCTCTATAGTTCAATTACAGATCTTGTCGTAAGTGCAGGATGTATGACACTGAGATTATGGTTGTGGGGCAGAGCTTCTTGCTGTGAGGGAGAAGTGGTGTATCATTAACAGCTAATACAGTGCCACGCACGGAGAAAAGTGGTAATATCACATTTTCCATCTCAGCCAATCTCCCTTGCGCATGTCTGTGTGTGTGTGTAAGCGCGTGTATGTCTGTGTGCGCACACGTGCGTGTGTGTGTGTCCCAGTGCTCTCAAGAGGAACAATGTAAATAAAGGTTTAATTGGAGAAAAACCTCTCTAACGGAGCGTTTCTGCCTCTCACACTCGGCAGATCTTATTGTGTTCAGGTGTGGCCCTTGGTCTGTGTTTTGGACCGTTGCCCGCATGTCTGTGGGTGTGTGTGTGTGTGCATACAAGAATTGGTGTGTGTGCGCTCTGTGCGAGTTCATGTGCGTGTAGATGTGCATTGGTGTGTGTGTTTTAATCTCACACTCAAGAATGCAGTGAATAGTTTTCTCCAGACTGGGGGGTATATATATTACCTGCCTGTCTGTCTCCCTGACTGGTACATTTCCGTGCCTTTGATAAGCAGGAATTCCAGCTTTTATAGCAGAGCCCTCACCTATTCAAATCAAAGCAGAATACAGGATAAACATGTTCAAACAACACACAGAGTATGACTATGTAAACCCAATACTGTTACTTCAATATCTCTTTGGTTTTACAATCATCCACTACCTGTTATGACATTGTACATCGAGCCAAGACCAGGGTTTCATGTTAGAATGTTTTTGTAGTCAAATATATAAACATGGCTTTTATGATGAAAATGGTTGCCAGTGTTGCATTGTACGGGCAAGCTCCTTTCAATGACAATTATGTAGATATTTGCAGAATGATTACAACGAGGGCAGGCGTGCTTGAACAGTCATAGAGGTTACAGTATGGCATTTTATGTACTATTATACAGCATGCAATCAATTGTAGAGAGAAAAAGTTGCAGTTCCCATTTGAAGGGCCATGAGGTTTTCTTGACCAGGGGATAGTGTAAAAAGGGACCAGAGTCAAATTTAATGAATTGCAATGGAATTGTGCCCAACCCCAGTGTTGTAGTGGATGGTATACTGAGGTATACTGAGGTGATTGGGGACATTGCCCTGTGTAGGGTACCGTCTTTCTGATGGGACTTTAAACGGATGTCTTGACTCTCTGTGGTCACTACAGACCCCAGCGTCATGGCTAAATTCCCAATATGGCCCTCATACCATCACACGCAAAGCATGTGAAATACACTGAGTGCACAAAACATTATGAACACTTTCCTACTATTGAGTTATACCCCCCTTTTCCCTCAGAAAAGCCTACGTTCGTCGGGGTATGGACTTTACAAGGTGTTGAAAGCGTTCCACAGGGATGCTGGCCCATGTTGACACCAGTGCTTCCCACAGTTGTGTCAAGTTGTCTGGATGTCCTTTAGGTGATGGACCATTATTTTTACACACAGAGCGTGAAAAGCCCAGGTGCAATGCAGTTGTTGACACACTCAAACCGGTGCGCCTGGCACCTACTACCATACCTTGTTCAAAGACACTTACATATGTTGTCTTTCCCATTCACCCTCTAAATGGCACACAGACACAATCCATGTCTCCATTGTTTAAAGTCTTAAAACTCCTTCTTTAACTTGTTTACTCCCCCTTCATCTACATTGACTGAAGTGGATTTAACAAGTGACATCAACAATGGATCCTAGCTTTCACCTGGATTCACCTGGTCAGTCTAAGAGCAGGTGTTCCTAACATTTTATATTCACATGCATGCCACAAACATACCGATAGCTTAGTTTCAGCTAAATATAATCTGTGGGCAGCAAATGTGTGCAGCGCTCTGGTTGTTGCAAGGAGTAGCTCACAGAAGAACAATATTGGTAGCCAGTAGGGTAGGTAGGAAAGACGTTCCAATTCATGATATCTACCAGTAAATGTTAACTAAGGCAACAGGTACTGAAAAAGTTTGGGCCGAAGTCTTGGTTGAATCTTTGCGATTGCACTTCAGTCATCATGTTTCAATTAAAATATTCAAAGGATTTCCCAAAAAACCTTCCCAATTAAAAGTTGACTGCAAAGTAAGCCTATCTGGCAGAATGATATCGTGATGATTTGTATCAAGTCGGAGGGCATTTGTTTTTGCAAACTCTGCCATCACATGTAGGACATTGTACAGTACAGAAACACTGCTAGCCAATAGGGTAGGTCTCTTGCTAGGTGCACAATTGAATTATAGGGCTACACCCTCCAAAAAATATACATGTTTTATTTTTCCCAGACCTAAAAAATTCTCTGTAGTTCAAGCATTGATGTGGACTTAAAAACATACAAACGTGATGTTCTATTTAATAGAGTGAAAACCTGAAAAATATATATGATAAAATATAATGTTTCACAAAGGGCCTCTTTCTCCAGGCACCACTACACCACTGCCCAACCCTGAATGGCATTGTGTTTACTTTTGACACTTGTTAAAACTCAGATAAATTATCTGGACCAAATCTGGAGGTCAAACCTGGAAAAGGCTAATAGCTTGTTTGATGTGAAGGGTACAGATAAGCAGTGTGTGTGCATGCGTGTGTGTGGCGTGTGCGTCTGTGTGTGTGGACGTGTGTCTTATGAAGTGTACAATAATGGCATCGGTATGGAGAGTGTGTTTGCCACAGAGAGTTCCCAACCAACATCACACCTGGGTCTTGGACAACACTAAGGGACGGAACATAATGTGTTTTTTCCCTGGCTTACATTTGCTCTTTTGCACGTTTTATTTTATGATTTCTTCCATCCTAGCCAAATGTCCTAATCTGCTTGCATGCACCTCCCCTATGTCAAGGGTAGGGTAGGCCTATAGTGAAAAGTTGTAATATTGTATTGGACTAAGATGAGAAGAATGTTAGCATGGCCAAATGCAGGCTACTGACCAACTTTCTATTCTGGTAGGATGCAATTTTGATACAAAGATGTATTAATTTTTGTGTTTATTATCATTTGTTTTATAATTATTATTGTATAGCTTTGTTATTAATAAAGGCCTGATTATTAATCAAAACCAGTTCTTTAAATGTGCAAAACCTGTTTTGTTTAATTATGTTGCGACATTTTCATTGGCAAAATACATTTTGATCTGTCATTTATTATGTTTTTATTTTTTTTAAATATTTTTTTACCAAATACTGTATTCACATCCTACCGTACCTTTGTCTGTACATTATAACTTGAAGCTATTTTATCGCCCCCAGAAACCCCCTTTTACTCTCTGTTCCAGACGTTCTAGACAACCAATTCTCATTGCTTTTAGCCGTACCCTTATCCTACTCCTCCTCTTTTCCTCTGGTGATGTAGAGGTGAATCCAGGCCCTGCAGTGCCTAGCTCCACTCCTATTCCCCAGGCGCTCTCTTTTGATGACTTCTGTAACCGTAATAGCCTTGGTTTCATGCATGTTAACATTAGAAGCCTCCTCCCTCAGTTTATTTTATTCACTGCTTTAGCACACTCTGCCAACCCGGATGTTCTAGCTGTGTCTGAATCCTGGCTTAGGAAGACCACCACAAATTCTGAAATGTTCATCCCCAACTACAACATTTTCATACAAGATAGAACTGCCAAAGGGGGCGGTGTTGCAATCTACTGCAAAGATAGCCTGCAGAGTTCTGTCCTACTATCCAGGTCTGTACCCAAACAATTTGAACTTCTACTTTTAAAAATCCACCTCTCTAAAAACAAGTCTGTCACCATTGCCGCCTGCTATAGACCACCCTCATTTGCAAATAAATTCATTAAAAATCCTACAATGTGATTTTCTGGATTTTTTTTCTCATTTTGTCTGTCATAGTTGAAGTGTACCTATGATGAAAATTACAGGCCTCTCTCATCTTTTTAAGTGGGAGTACTTGCACAATTGGTGGCTGACTAAATAATTTTGCCCCACTGTATCTTCAGAGCTCGTGCTGCTAGGCGACCTAAACTGGAGCATGCACACCCCACCCTTTCTTTCTAAAATTATCTGCCGAAATTGTTGCCACCCCTTTTACTAGCCTGTTCAACCTCTCTTTCGTGTTGTCTGAGATTCCCAAAGATTGGAAAGCAGCTGCGGTCATCCCCCTCTTCAAAGGGGGGACACTCTTGACCCAAACTGCTACAGACCTATATCTATCCTACCCTGCCTTTCTAAGGTCTTCGAAAGCCAAGTCAACAAACAGATTACCGACCATTTCGAATCTCACCATACCTTCTCTGCTATGCAATCTGGTTTCAGAGCAGGTCATGGGTGCACTTCAGCCACGCTCAAGGTCCTAAACGATATCTTAACCGCCATCGATAAGAAACATTACTGTGCAGCCTTATTCATTGATCTGGCCAAGGCTTTCGACTCTGTCAATCACCACATCCTCATCGGAAGAATCGACAGCCTTGGTTTCTCAAATGATTGCCTCGCCTGGTTCACCAACTACTTCTCTGATAGAGTTCAGTGTGTCAAATCAGAGGGTCTGCTGTCCGGACCTCTGGCAGTCTCTATGGGGGTGCCACAGGGTTCAATTCTTGGACCGACTCTCTTCTCTGTATACATCAATGATGTCGCTCTTGCTGTTGGTGAGTCTCTGATCCACCTCTACGCAGACGACACCATTCTGTATACTTCTGGCCCTTCTTTGGACACTGTGTTAACAACCCTTCAGGCAAGCTTCAATGCCATACAACTCTCCTTCCGTGGCCTCCAATTGCTCTTAAATGCAAGTAAAACTAAATGCACTTCAACCGATCGCTGCCTGCACCTGCCCGCCTGTCCAGCATCGCTACTCTGGACGGCTCTGACTTAGAATACGTGGACAACTACAAATACTTAGGTGTCTGGTTAGACTGTAAACTCTCCTTCCAGACCCACATCAAACATCTCCAATCCAAAGTTAAATCTAGAATTGGCTTCCTATTTCGCAACAAAGCATCCTTCACTCATGCTGCCAAATATACCCTTGTAAAACTGACCATCCTACCAATCCTCGACTTCGGCGATGTCATTTACAAAATAGCCTCCAATACCCTACTCAACAAATTGCATGCAGTCTATCACAGTGCCATCTGTTTTGTCACCCATATACTACCCACCATTGCGACCTGTACACTCTCGTTGGCTGGCCCTCGCTTCATACTCGTCGCCAAACCCACTGGCTCCATGTCATCTACAAGAACCTGCTAGGTAAGGTCCCCCCTTATCTCAGCTCGCTGGTCACCATAGCATCACCCACCTGTAGCATGCGCTGCAGCAGGTATATCTCTCTGGTCACCCCAAAACCAATTCTTTCTTTGGCCGCCTCTCCTTCCAGTTCTCTGCTGCCAATGACTGGAACGAACTACAAAAATCTCTGAAACTGGAAACACTTATCTCCCTCACTAGCTTTAAGCACCAGCTGTCAGAGCAGCTCACAGATTACTGAACCTGTACATAGCCCACCTATAATTTAGCCCAAACAACTACCTCTTTCCCTACTGTATTTATTTTATTTATTTATTTATTTATTTATTTATTTATTTTGCTCCTTTGCAGCCTATTATTTTTATTTCTACTTTGCACATTCTTCCACAGCAAATCTACCATTCCAGTGTTTTACTTGCTATATTGTATTTACTTTGCCACCATGGCCTTTTTTTGCCTTTATCTCCCTTATCTCACCTAATTTGCTCTTATATAGACTTGTCTCTACTGTATTATTGACTGTATGTTTGTTTTACTCCATGTAACTCTGTGTCGTTGTATGTGTCGAACTGCTTTGCTTTATCTTGGCCAGGTCGCAATTGTAAATGAGAACTTGTTCTCAACTTGCCTAACTGGTTAAATAAAGGTGAAATAAATAAATAAAAATAAAATAAAAACAGAGGACGAACGGCAGAGGGGCAAATGATCTTGGAGTGGGGGGGGTCTCGTAGTATCCGCGGCACTGTAGCGGCATGCCAGCGCCTCAGGCCTGACCTTCTTGGATACCAGTCAGTGCTGAGGAAGGGAAGTGGTCAGGCCTTACTGAACCCCTCCCGGAGGTCCTGATACTCTGCGGAACTGGCGGAGAGGTCCGGGGCAATTTCCAAGCCCCTAGGAAGATGTCCCAGGGCAGGCAGAGCTGACTTCCGGCAATGAGTGTGGCAGGACGGGATCCAGCCCACGATGGCACCAGTAGCCCAGTCAATGGAGGGATTGTGATGCTGGAGCCAAGAGAATCCCAATACCATGGGAACCTGCGGAGACTCAACCAGCAGGAATTGGACCGTCTCGCTGTGGTTCCCCGACACCTCGTAGCTTGACAGGGGTGGTCTGGTGGGTGACCCGGCCTATAGAGCGCCCGTCCAGAGCTCTAACACCCATGGGAATGGAGAGGGGTTGAATGGGGTTGCCCAGCTCAGATGCCAAGGTATCGGCCCCCGAGTCAATGAGTACCTGCAGAGACTTGGACTGGTCGCCCCATCGCAGGATGGCACGGAGGGGGAGATTAACATTTCTTTAAGGCCCACATAATCTGTGCAGGAACGCGTTGAACAGCACTTCTGGGTTCCAGGTACCCTCCGCTGCTAGCGTGTGGAACTCCATCGCATAGTCTGCCACACTGAGGGTGCCTGCCGAAGCAACTTTTGGGCAGCCTCTCTCCCAGACCCCGGAGCCTCGAAAACCTTTCTCACCTCCGCCACGAATACCTCCAGACTGAGGCAGACGGTGGATTGTTGCTCCCACACCACCGTGGCCCAGGCGAGTGCCACCCTGGACATCAGCATAATAATGTACACTATCGTCAAGCGTTCTGAACGGAACTAAGAAGGCTGCAGCTCGAAAATGAGGGAGCACAGGGAGAGAAAGGCCCGGCAGGTTCTGGAATCTCCATCGTAGCGCTCCGGGGGAGGTAATCGGGAGTTCCCGGGAAACCGGGGTGATGGCGCTACTACCAGCCAGGTTACTGGGTTTACTGGGAGGTTACCGTCGTGGTAGGCAACCCACGGAATTGCTCCCGCAATTAGGTTGTGACATGCTAGGTTGTGACATTCGGCCATGTCCTGGAACCCTTCCATCAATCTACAAAGCAACTCCCCCTGTCTACTAATGATAACTCCTTGGGAGGAGATGGCATTGCGGAGCTGGTCCAAGTCTGCTGGGTCAGTCATGGCTAGTTCGTACTATTACGTTTCAGGTAAGACTCAAGTGCAGACTGTGTTGAAGTAACAATGTTTATTGCAACAACAGGGGCAGGCTAACAACAGGTCAAGGCAGAGGTTGATAATCCAGAGTAGTGGCAAAGGTACAGGACAGCAGGCAGGCTCAGGTTCAGGCAGAGTGGTCAGGCAGGTGGGTTCAAAGTCAGGACAGGCAAGGGTCAAAACCAAGAGGACGAGAAAAAGAGAGACTGGGGGAAAAACAGGAGCTGAGAAACCGCTGGTTGACTTGAATAAACAAGACGAACTGGCACAGACATACATAAAACACAGGTATAAATACCCAGGGGATAAGTGGGGAAAATGGGTGACACCTGGAGAGGGGTGGAGACAAGCACAAGGACAGGTGAAATAGATCAGGGTGTGACACATGCTCTTTAATCAGCTTCTTGATATGCCACACCTGTCAGGTGGATGTATTATCATAGCAAAAGATAATCACTCATAACAGGAATAAACAAATTTGTGCACAAAATATGAGAGAACATTTCTGGGATGTTTTATTTCAGCTCATGAAACCAACACTTTACATGTTGTGTTTATATTTTTGTTCAGTGTATTTTCTCCTGACTTCCCATGCATTTGACTTCCTATTTGATCATACTCTTTGAAATACACTGCAAAAAATATCCAAGAACTCACTCACTTACTGGAAATATGTAAATGAGATGGATAGAGAGAGAGGGGGAAGTGGGAGGGAGAGTGAGAGTGAGAAGGATGTAGAAAGCTAGAGAGAAATAGGAGCATATTTCCCATTTGCTGAGGGACTTGATCCCTTGGTCTTCTTCTCAGTTCTTCTAAATGAGAACGTGAGGGGGGAGCAGTGTGGGGGGGGAGATATCTCTAAAGTTCTTCAGGGGTCACATAGATGTGCGCTGCCTCACCATTGCACGCTCTCCGCAGCTGGCCCAAGTGAAAGGTCAAAATGCTATGCATGAATTGGCCGATGATTCATAGAGTGACTCTCTGTAATGAGTGAATTCATCTACTTTGCTTAGCATTCAAGACTCTGTAAGGGGAGCAAAGATGGAACAGAAACTACCCAGCTTGCATATAACGTTCTGAGAACCATATGTTTCTTAGAGCGTGGTTGTCCCATGGTTATTTTGCATATAACCTCCCCACAACTTTCTGGGAATGGTGCAGGATAGTTGCTTGGCTTTGGAACATTCTCAGCACATATAAGGTACTGTACTTGACAAAAAATATATACATATTTTCTGGCTATTTCATTACTTTAACAGAATGTTTCCTAAAAGTTCAAACATGGTTACATTTATTTTGGGTTATGGTCTAGAAACATTCTCCAACTGGTTTGACATTGGGAATGTTCTCAAATAGTTCACAGAATGATAAGAAACACTCTTCTGTGGAAATTTCAGTACTTCAGCATAATATTTCCATGAGGAAACCTGTTGGTTCTATTTAGAGTAATGTTCTCACATTTTTCCGAGAATGTTAAGAAAACCCTCTATAAAAACCACAAGAACATTTCAGAAATCATTCTAACAATGTCATTTTAAAACATTCCTTCCGTTTTCAGCATCAACAAAATCCGTTCTATCCTGTTAAAACCTGTTGTGACTAGGGGGCAGTATTTTCATTTTTGGAAAAAACGTTCCCGTAAGTAAACGGGATATTTTGTCAGGACAAGATGCTAGAATATGCATATAATTGACAGTTCAGGATAGAAAACACTCTACCGTTTCCAAAACTGTAAAAATATTGTCTGTGAGTATAACAGAACTGATGTTGCAGGCGAAAGCCTGAGAAAAATCCAACCCGGAAGTGCCCCATGTTTTGAAAGCGCTGCGTTCCAAAGAGTCCCTATTGAGCAGTGAATGGGCTATCAACCAGATTGCTCTTTCTCCGTATTCCCGAAGGTGTCTACAGCATTGTGACGTAGTTTTACGCATTTATGTTGAAGAATACCTGTAAGCAGCTACATTGCGCAAGTGGTCACCTGATGCTGCCAGAGAGATTCTTGCGTGAAATACAGGAGGTAGCCATTACTCCAATCGGTCCTACTGAAAAACGAATTGTCACGATGGATATATTATCAAATAGATATTTGAAAAACACCTTGAGGTTTGATTGTAAACAAAGTTTGCCATGTTTCTGTCGATATTATGGAGCTAATTTGGAATATTTGCGTGACTGCAATTTCCGGGCGATTTCTCAGCCAAACGTGAAGAACAAACGGAGCTATTTCGCCTACAAAAATAATATTTTTGGAAAAAGGAACTGGGAGTCTCGTGAGTGAAAACATCCGAAGCTCATCAAAGGTAAACGATTTAATTTGATTGCTTTTCTGATTTCCGTGACCAAGTTACCTGCTGCTAGCTGGACAAAATGCTATGCTAGGCTATCGATTAACTTACACAAATGCTTGTCTAGCTTTGGCTGTAAAGCATATTTTGAAAATCTGAGATGACAGGGTGATTAACAAAAGGCTAAGCTGTGTCTCAATATATTTCATTTGTGATTTTCATGAATAGGAATATTTTCTAGGGATATTTATGTCCGTTGCGTTATGCTAATTAGTGTCAGGCGATGATTACGCTCCCGCATTCGGGATGGGGAGTCACTAGAGGTTTTAAGTGTGTTCAGGTGTTGGCCGTGCCCACTAATTGGCCTGATCTTAATGAGCTCTTGTTTCCTTTGAATAGACTAAAATTAACAGCTTTGCATGCTTTCAAAAAACATGGCACGCTAGCGCCCTACTGGTGCACAATGGACTAATTCTATGGATAGAAAACAGAAGACTATACTGTAGGTTTGAAAATCACTGATACCGTGTCACAAAAAAAGTGTTTGCATGAATAATGCCTAACAAAATGAATTCCATGTGTTCCATCTTTGCTTGGAGTTAACCCAAAATATGCTAGCAGTTTCCATCCACATAACCTATCATTTCCATTCTCATGCCATATTAAAGCCTCCCAGAAAAACGTTCAATGAACCAGAGTAAAACGTTCTCAGAAGCTCCCTGAAACCAAAAAATACACATTCCCAGAACTGGTTAAAATGTTCACTTCTGTTATCAGAACTTTAAAAAAAATGTTACTCGTCAGAAAACGTATGGCTTTGTTCCCACAACCAATGTGAATCCAAAAACAAAAACACGTGTTCCCACAACTTCCAAGGAACCAAATGTGCTAGCTGGGTACCGTAGCAGGTTGTTCAAAACTGTAACAGCACTTGTGAAGAATTCCCACTCTCAAAGTTCATTACATACAGTATGGATGTGAAGAGAAATGCTTGAGAAATTGACAGAACAGTCAATGGAAAAAAATGTAGAGAGAAACCCTAAGTCATTCATGCTTGTAGGTGCACGTACACCTTGGCACAGACAGGAGTACAAATATGTGCACACACCCACACATCTCTCCTGGTCTTGCTCTGTGAATGTTATCAGGCTGTAGCTGAAGATTAATTCAGTTTAATGTATATAAGATGACTGGAGGGAGTGGTAGATAGTTCACTCAAACCTTTCATTCTCAAACAATCCATTTCACAGACATACCAACGGCTTACCAGTAGGTGGTTGAAGATATCCCTCTAGTGGTGTGGGGGCTGTGCTTTGGCAAAGTGGGTGGGGTTATATCCTGCCTGTTTGGCCCTGTCCGGGGGTATCGTCAGGCGGGGGCCACAGTGTCTCCCGACCCCTCCTGTCTCAGACTCCAGTGTTTATGCTGCAGTAGTTTGTGTCGGGGGGCTAGGGTCAGTATGTTATATCTGGAGTATTTCTCCTGTCTTATCCGGTGTCCTGTGTGAATTTAAGTATATATCTCTCTCTGTCTCTTCTTTTTCTCTCTCTCTCTCTCTCTCTCTCTCTCTCAGAACCTGCACCCTAAGACCATGCTTCAGGACTACCTGGCCTGAGGACTCCTTGCTGTCCCCAATCCACCTGGCCGTGCTGCTGCTCCAGTTTCAACTGTTCTGCCAGCAGCTATGGAACCCTGACCTGTTCACCGGACGTGCTACCTGTCCCAGACCTGCTGTTTTCAACTCTCTAGAGACAGCAGGAGCGGTAGAGATACTCTGAATTATTGGCTATGAAAAGCCAACTGACATTTACTCCTGAGGTGCTGACCTGTTGCACCCTCGGCGACCGATGTGACTATTATTATTTGACCCTGCTGATCATCTATTAATATTTGAACATCTTGGCCATGTTCTGTTATAATCTCCACCCGTCACAGCCAGAAGAGGACTGGCCACCCCTCATAGCCTGGTTCATCTATAGGTTTCTTCCTAGGTTCTGGCCTTCCTAGCCCCCAGTCGTGGCCAAAAGTTTTGAGAATGACACAAATGTTAATTTTCAAAAAGGCTGCTGCCTCAGTTTGTATGATGGCAATTTTCATATACTCCAGAATGTTATGAAGAGTGATCAGATGAATTGCAATTAATTGCAAAGTCCCTCTTTGCCATACAAATTAATTTAATCCCCCAGAAACATTTCCACTGCATTTCAGTCCTGCCACAAAAGGACCAACTGACATCATGTCAGTGATTCTCTCGTTAACACAGGTGTGAGTGTTGACGAGGACAAGGCTGGAGATCACTCTGTCATGCTGATTACTGTTGGCATGACATATCACAAAGCATCCAGAGACCATTCATGTGTGGGATTGCTTTTCAGCCAAGGGAGTGGGCTCACTCACAATTTTGCCTAAGAACACAGCCACGAATTAAGAATGGTACCAACACTTCCTCCGAGAGCAACTTCTACCAACCATCCAGGAACAGTTTGGTGACAAACAAAGCCTTTTCCAGCATGATGGAGCACCTTGTCATAAGGCAAAATTGATAACCAAGTGGCTCGGGGAACAAAACATTGATATTTTGGGTCCATCACCAGGAACCTCCTGAGACCTTAATCCCATTGAGAACTTGTGGTCAATCCTCAAGAGGCGGATGGACAAACAAAAACCCACAAATTCTGACGAACTCCAAGCATTGATTATGCAAGAATGGGCTGCCATCAGTCAGGATGTGGCCCAGAAGCCAATTGACAGCATGCCAGGGCGGATTGCAGAGGTCTTGAAAAATCAAATCAAATCCAATTTTAAAAAGAAGGGTCAACACTGCAAATATTGACTCTTTGCATCAACTTCATGTAATTGTCAATAAAAGCCTTTAACACATATGAAATGCTTGTAATTATACTTCAGTATTCCATAGTAACATCTGACAAAAGTATCTAAAGACACTGAAGCAGCAAACTTTGTGGAAATTAATATTTGTGTCATTCTCAAAACTTGTGGCCACGACTGTACACTTGCATTGCTTGCTGTTTTTGGTTTTAGGCTGGGTTTCTGTACAGCACTTTGAGATATCAGCTGATGTAAAAAAAGGCTTTATAAATACATTTGATTTGATTTACCATTTCACAATCAACCACTGCTAATGAGTGACTGCTCACTTCTCAACCCCAAGTGAAAAAAAGAGAGAACATTTTAAAATAAGTTTTAGGTGAAACTGAAGATAGCAGTAAGCCATGAGACATTCCTGGTTTCTGTATTAGAAGGCTCTTTCAGAGAAATAAAGTTGCATTCTTACATACACAACCCCGCTCATCAGTCTTGATATGATACATTCAATATAATATCTTGTATGAGAGGAAATATGCTTGATGCACAGTGTGTGACCTAATGAGTAAAATGACCTTCATTTAGTCTGCTGTATCTCCATGTTGGACAGAGTACAGAAAAATTACAGAATATCAGTTAATTTCTTTCTGACGGGAAACATGCTTTATTTTATCTTGATAGAAGAGTGCAAAGTCTAATAAAATCAAACAGGTTATGACAGAGAAGAGCAGGTACACTATGTATACACACACACAAAATTATGTGGACACCCCTTCCAGTTAGTGGATTTGGCCATTTCAGCCACACCCGTTGCTGACAGGTGTATAAAAAAATTGAGCACACAGCCATGCAATCTCCATAGACAAACATTGGCAGTAGAATGGCCTTACTGAAGAGCTCAGCGACTTTCAACTTGGCACCGTCAAAGGATGCCACCTTTCCAGCAAGTCAGTTTGTCAAATTTCTGCTAGAGCTGCCACAGTCAACTGTAAGTGCTGTTATTTTGAATTGGAAACGTCTAAAGAGCAACAACGGCTCAGCTGCAAAATGGTAGGCCACACAAACTGACAGACTGGGACCGCTGAGTGCTGTAGTGCGTAAAAATCGTCTGAGTCATGCTTCACCATCTGGCAGTCCAACAGACGAATGTGGGTTTAGCGCATGTCAGGAGAACCCTACCTGCCTGAAGGCCAACTGTAAAGATTGGTGGAGGAAGATTAATGGTCTGGGGCTGTTTTTCATGGTTCGGGCTAGGCCCCTTAGTTCCAGTGAAGGGAAATCTTAACGATAAAGAAACAATGATATTCTAGACGATTCTGTGCTTCCAACTTTGTAGCAACAGTTTGGGGAAGGCCCTTTCCTGTTTCAGCATGACAATGCCCATTTGCACAAAGCGAGGTCCACACAGAAAGGGTTTGTCGAGATCGATGTGGAAGAACTTGACTGGCTTGCACAGAGCCCTGACCTCAACCACATCAAACACCATTGGTATGAATTGGCACGTCGGCTGTGAGCCAGGCCTAATCCCCCAACATCAGTGCCTGTCACCCTAATCTGTTTCACCGTTTTTTGCGCTCGTCTCCACCCCCTGCCAGGTAACGCCCATCTTCCACAGTGTATTTTTGCCTGTGTTCTCCATTTGTCTGTTGCCAGTTTTGTTCAACAAGCCTACCAGCATTTTTCCCCTTGCTGCAGTCATTTTCTAATTCCTGTTTTCTAGTATTCCCGGATTTGACCTTTCTGCCTACCCTGACCCTGAGCCTGCCGTTCTGTACCTTGTCAATCCCCCTGGATTACTGACCTCTGCCTGCACTTGACCTGTCGTTTTTCCTGCCCCCGTTCTAGTAATAAACTTTGGTTACTTCGACACTGTCTGCATCTTCACGTTTCAGGATATAATACGAACTGGCCATGACTGACCCAGCAGACTCGGACCAGCTCCGCAACGCCATCTCTTCCCAAGGAGCCACCATTGGAAGGCACAAGGAGTTGCTTCGTGGTCTAATGGAAGGATTCCAGACCATGGCCGAACGCCATGACCGAGCGTTGAACACATTGCTGGAGAAATTCCGCTGCTTGTCTGTTTGGCAGCCTACCACGACTGTAACTTCCAAGCCCCTCAGTAACCCAGCTGTTAGTAGCACCACCTCCCTGGCAACCCCGATTTCCCGGGAACCCCGGTTTCCTCCCCCAGAACGCGTTGATGGAGAGTCGGACACCTGTCAGGCATTTCTCGCTCAGTGTTCCCTCATCATCGAGCTGCAGCCCTCCTCCTTCCCCTCGGACCACTCTAAGATAGCGTACCTCATCACGCTGATGTCCAGGAGGAAGTATGGGTACAATAGTCAACTGCATGCTTCAGTCTGGAAAAGTTCGTGGCAGAGGAAAAGAACGTTTTCAATACTCCATTGTCTGGAAGTTACTCAAGCAACTCTCCCGCAGTGTGGCAGACTATGCAGTGGATTTCAGCACGTTGGCAACTGATAGTGCCTGGAACCCGGAAGGGCTGTTTGACATGTTCCTGCACGGAGTATCGGAGGAAGTAAAGGACAAGCTTGCAGCCCGGGAACTACAGACGTATCTCGACTCGCTTATCGCCTCGACCATTCGGATCGATGGGCGACTACGGGAGCGAAGCAAGGAGAGGAGGTTCGATTTCACTCGCCGCCCAAGGCTTCCACCTCCACTCCAAGACATCCCGGAAGTCCCCTAAGGCTCTGTTGCCGAGAGAACCCAAGGCTACCCAAGTTCCCCCGAGAGTCTCCGAAGTCTGTCAACTCACCTCTTCCCGAGCCGATGCAACTAGCTAGAGCTAAGCTGTCCCCAGCCGAATGGCTATACAGGCTTCACACGAAGAGTTGCCTGTTTTGCGGGACCACTGGTCATTTCGTGGCCACCTGCCTACTAAAAGACCAGGCTCACCGGTAGGAGTGATTACTCTGGTGGGCCATACGGAGAACTTTTCCTCTCCCCTTACTCGCACCCCTTTTCATGCCATCTTGCTGTGGGGGAACCCGTCGAAATCTCCCCAGGTACTCATCGACTCTGGGGCCGATGAGATCTTTTGGACGCTACCCTGGCATCCGAGCTGGGCATCCCCACTCAGCCCCTCTCCATTCCCATGGATGTTAGAATGCTGGATGGGCGCTCTATAGGCCAGGTCACCCACACCCCTACGTGTGTCAGGGAACCCACACCCCTACGTGTGTCAGGGAACCACAGACAATCCAAATCCTGCTTATTAAGTCTCCTCAGGATCCTGTGGTATTTGGATTCTCTTGGCTCCATCGACACAATCCCCTTATTGACTGGTGCCATCTTGGGCTGGATCCCGTTCTGCCACACTCATTGCCTGAAGTCAGCGCAGCCCTTCCCCGGAACATCTTCCTGGGGGCTATGACTGTGGGATCGACCTTTTCCCAGGCACCACTCCGCCCTGAGGACGACTGTACTCTGTCAGGTCCGGAGACCAAGGCTATGGAGACCTACATTGAGGACTCCCTAGCTGCAGGGTTCATCTGTCCTTCTGCCGGTGCAGGGTTCTTCTTTATGGAGAAGAAGGACAAAACCCAGTGTCCGTGCATCAACTACCGGGGCCTCAATGACATCACGGTGAAGAACTGCTACCACTCATCTCCTCTGCATTCGAGCCGCTCCAGGGGGGCACCATGTTCTCCAAGCTGGACCAACAGAAGGCCTACCACCTGCTGCGGCTATGGGAAGGGAACGAGTGGAAGACTGCCTTCAACACAGCCAGCATCTGGTCATTCCATTTGGCCTTTTTTATTTTACCTCTATTTAAATAGGCAAGTCAGTTAAGAACCAATTCTTATTTTCAATGACAGCCTAGGAACAGTGGGTTAACTGCCTGTTCAGGGGCCGAACGACAGATTTGTACCTTGTCAGCTCGGGGGTTTGAACTTGCAACCTTCCGATTACTAGTCCAACTCTCCAACCACTAGGCTACCCTGCCTTACCAATGCCCTTGCTGTGTTCCAGGCTCTGATGAATGATGCTCTCCGCGACATGTTGAACCAGTTCGTCTTCGTGTACCTTGACAGCATCCTTGTTTTCTCCCACTCTTCCCAAGAACAAATACTCCATATACAACAGGATATCCAACACCTCCTGGAGAACCAGCTTTTTGTGGAAGCAGAGAAGTGTGAATTCCATCGCTCCACCATCCCCTTCCTGGGTTACATCACTGCAGGGACTGTACTGATGGATCCCGGGAAGGTCAGAGTGATGGTGGATTGGCACCAGCCTACGCCTAGAGTGCAACTGCAATGTTTCTTGGCATTCGGCAATGTTTATCACCGCTTTATCTGGAGTTACAGCACCCTGGCTTCCCCCGTCTGCACTCACCTCTCCCAAGGTTCGGTTCACGTGGTCCCCAGCTGCGGACCGAGCATTCCGGGATCTCAAACACCATTTCACCACAGCTTCCATCTGGCTTCATCGTGACCCATTACCCCAGTTCGTGATGGAGGCCGGTGCTTCGGATGTCAGAGTAGGGGCCGTCCTGTCCCAGCGTTCTGCCCTGGACCTCAAGTTACATCCCTGCACCTTCTTTTTCTAATCACCTCAATGCCACAGGAGAGGAACTACAATATGGGGAATTATGAGCTTTTTGCGGTGAAGATGGCGTTGGAGGAGAGGCACTGGCGGATGGGGGCGGAACATCAGTTCATTGTGTGGACAGACCTCAAGAACCAGGAATATCCCTGCGCTGCCAAGCATCTCCAGTCCAGCCAGGCTAGGTGGGCCTTGCTTTTTACCCAGTTCAACTTCTCCCTCTCATACAGACCGGAATCCAAGAAAGCCGGATGCGCTGTCACGCCGCTATAGCCCCGCGGCTACACCCCCGAAACCCCAAACCATCCTTCCCACCTTGTGCCTGGTGATGGCATTCAGCTGTGGAGTAGGGAAGCAGGTTCGTGAAGTGCAGCATTCCCAGTCGTACCCCGGGGGGGCCTAAATAACTGGATGTTTGGTCCTGGCGCTGTCCGCTCTTCGGTTCGGAAGTGGCCCACTCCTCCAATCTTACCTGCCACCCGGGCTCCCGCCGGACAGTGGCCTTTGTGCGACAACACTTTTGGTGGACTACCATGGTTCCTGACGTCTCTGCGTTCGTCACCACATGCACAATCTGTGTGTAGAACAAGACTCCCCGGCAAGCTCCGGTTGGTCTCCTTCAACCTCTGCCTGTTCCTCACCGTCACAGTATTGATAGAATGTGTTTGTCTGCTTTAATAGCAGGTTAGAAACCTGTTATCAACATGGATATGGCAGGGTAGTGGAAAAATACCAAATTGTAGTGTGTGTGGCCATTGGGGCCATTTGCCAGCAGCATACCACCCTGCATACCGCTGCTGGCTTGCTTCTGAAGCTAAGCAGGGTTGGTCCTGGTCAGTTCCTGGATGGGAGACCAGATGCTGCTGGAAGTGGTGTTGGAGGGCCAGTAGGAGGCACTACTTCCTCTGGTCTAAAAAAAATATCCCAATTCCCCATGGCAGTGATTGGGGACACTGCCCGGTGTAGGGTGCAGTCTTTCGGATGGGACGTTAAACGGGTGTCCTGACTCTGAGGTCATTAAAGATCCCATGGCACTTATCGTAGGGGTGCTGACCCCAGTGTCCTGATTAAATTCCCAATCTGGCCCTCAAACCATCATGGTCACCTAATAATCCCCAGTTTACAATTGGCTCATTAATCCCCCTCCTCTCCCCTGTAACTATTCCCCAGGTTGTTGCTGCAAATGAGAATGTGTTCCCAGTCAACTTACCTGGTAAAATAACAGATAAATAAAATAATTGGTCATTTGAAAAGTGAGTGTAGGGGCAATATTGGCTCATGACAGGAAAAGTATTATATTTTAGTGGGGACACAGGCAGATTTGAAAGCGATACGACTACTACCCATGTCTTTGAACATGGGACAAGTAACAATACCCGGATAATTGGCGATGGGTGTGGAACTGATTGGGGTTGGATAATCCTTGTGAGAATCAAAGACAGTGGATATTAGGTAACATTAAAATTGGCAGTATATGGGCGAGAGCACAAATTATGTTTACAAATAGTCAAACTTTGTATCACGCCACATTTAAACTAAAGGGTGTAAATGAGGGTTCTGTGTTGATACAGTATGTAGTGACTTGTTATTGGTGTAAATAGATGAAGAAACTCATGCCAGACATCACCACATTAGTAAACTATTTGGTAGAGCAGAGTCACAAGGCATCCTATGGGTAAGTACAACCAGCGATAACATATTTGGGGGCTTCGATTTCGGAAGTCATGATGCACATTACACGTGATCGAGTAGGAACAATGCGTTCTTTGGCACGAACAAGCACTCCTCGCAGACACAGGAAAACCCTAGTGGTTTTAATCTCGTGAGACACTATTCCATCATAATCTAAAAATAGATTTATATAATTGACAAAAGGGAGGATGGTCACAAGTAATTAAAGTGGCCTCCCTGTGAACAGAACTTATGTTTGTTTAGACTCTAATTTCTACCTTTTTGTTCACCTGGTAAAGTGCTGTATAGTGAATATTAACTAAATGTACACTTACTCTTCCAGGAGAATGAGGGTAGTCATTTTCTCTTCCTGTTTCCGAGGTTGTTGCCTTGTAAGAGCAATTTGTGAAATTCTGCAGTTTTATACAGCAAAAATGTACCGGACATGGCCGTGAAGGGAGCTACCAACTGAAATCAAATTTTATTTATAAAGCCCTTTTTACATCAGCCGATGTTACAAAGTGCTATACAGAAACCCAGCCTAAAACCCCAAACAGCAAGCAATACAGATGTAGAAGCATTGTGGCTAGGAAAAACTCCCTAGAAAGGCCAGAACCTAGGAAGAAACCTAGAGAGGAACCAGGCTATGAGGGGTGGTCAGTCTTCTCCTGGCAGTGCCGGGTGGAGATAACAGTACATGGCCAAGATGTTCAAACGCTCATAGATGACCAGCAGGGTCAAATAATAATCATCACAGTGGTTATAGAGGGTGCAACAGGTCAGCACCTCAAGAGTAAATGTCAGTTGGCTTTTCATAGCCGATCATTCAGAGTTAGACAGCGAGAGCGAGACATTAACAGCAGGTTGGGACCAGGTAACACATCCCGTGAACAGGTCAGGGTTCCATAGCCGCAGGCAGAACAGTTGAAACTGGAGCAGCAGCATGACCAGGTGGACTGGGGACAGCAAGGAGTCATCAGCACTTTGTGACATCAACGGACGTAAGAATGGCTTTATAAATCAATTTGCCAGGTAGTCCTGAGGCATGGTCCTAGGGCTCAGGTCCTCTGAGAGAAGAGAAAGAATACTTAAATTCACACAGGACATCGGATAAGACAGGAGAAATACTCCAGATATAACAGACTGACCCTAGGCCCCCCGACACAAACTATAGCAGCATATTAGCTGGAGGCTGAGACAGGAGGGGGTCGGGAGACCCTGTGGCCCCGTCCGACTATACCCCCAGACAGGGCCAACCAGGCAGCATATACAGTAACTCCACCCACTTAGCCAAAGCACAGCCCCCACACTACTAGAGAGACATCTTCAACCCCCAACTTACTAGCCTGAGACGAGGCCAAGTATAGACCACAAAGAGCTCCCCCACGGCATGAACCCGAGGGGGGCGACAACCCGGACAGGAAGATCATGTCAGTGACTCAACCCACTCAAGTGACACACCCCTCTTAGGGACGGCATGGAAGACCACCCGTAACAGGCAGAGAATCTCAGTGGAGAGGGGAACTGGCCAGGCAGAGACCGCAAGGGTGGTTCGTCACTCCAGTGCCTTTCCGTTCACCTTCGCACCCCTGAGCCAGACTACACTCAATCATAGGACCTACTGAAGCGATGAGTCTTCAGTAAGGACTTAAAAGTCAAGACCGAGTCTGCATCTCACATGGATAGGCAGACCATTCCATAAAAATGGAGCTCTATAGGAGAAAGCAAACAGCTGGAGGCCGGGTTTCGACATTCTAGGGACAATAAGGAGGCCTGTGTCTTGTGACCGTAGCGTTAATGTAGGTATGTACGGCAGGACCAAATCAGAAAGATAGGAGCAAGCCATGTAGTGCTTTGTAGGTTAGCAGTAAAACCTTGATATCAGCCCTTGCCTTAACAGGAAGCCATTGTAGAGAGGCTAGCACTGGAGTAATATGATCACATTTTTTGGTTCTAGTCAAGACTCTAATAGCCGTGTTAAGCACTAACTGAAGTTTATTTAGTGCTTTATCCGGGTAGCCGGAAAGTGGAGCATTACAGTAGTCTAATCTAGAAGTGACAAAAGCATGGATTAATATTTCTGCATCATTTTTGGACAGAAAGTTTCAGATTTTTGCAATGTTACACAGACAGAAAGCTGTCCTTGAAACAGTCTTGATATGTTCGTCAAAAGAGAGAGATCAGGGTCCAGAGTAATGCCAAGGTCCTTCACAGTTTTAATGTAGACACCTGTACAACCATCAAGATTAATTGTCAGATTCAACAGAAGATCTTTGTTTCTTGGGACCTAGAACTAGCATCTGTTTTGTTCGAGTTTAAAAGTAGAAAAGAATTGCCACCATCCACATCCTTATATCTGAAACATAGGCTTCCAGGGAGGGAAAATTTGGGGCTTCACCAAGTTTCATCAAAACGTACAGCTGTGTATCGTCCACATAGCAGTGAAAATTAACATTATGTTTCCATATGACATCACCAATATATATATATATATATATATGTGAAAACAATAGAGGTCCTAAAACAGAACCTTGAGGACAAACCATCCACAGAGACAAACTGATGTCTTTCCAACGGATAAGATCTAAACCAGGCCAGAACGTGTCCGTGGTTCCCTCCAAAAGAACGTGGTGATCGATGGTATCAAAAGCAGCACTAAGGTAGGGGCCTCCCGGGTGGCACAGTGGTCTAGGGCACTGCATCACAGTGCTAGCTGTGCCACCAGAGACTCTGGGCTCCAGCCCAGGCTCTGTCGCAGCCGGCTGCCACAGGGAGGTCCATGGGGCAACGTACAATTGGCCTAGCGTCATCCGGGTTAGGGAGGGTTTGGCCGGAAGGGAAATCCTTGTCTCACTAAAATGCAATAAAATGCAAATTAATTACTTAAAAATCATACAGTGTAATTTTCTGGATTTTAGTTTTAGATTCTGTCTCTCACAGTTGAAGTGTACCTATGATAAAAATTACAGACCTCTACATGCATTGTAAGTAGGAAAACCTGCAAAATCGGCAGTGTATCAAATACTTGTTCTCCCCAATGTATATTTGATATATTTTCTGTGTCAAGGTTTGGCTTTATTACTGCCACTTTTAGTGAGTTGGTACACATCCGGTGGATAGGGAGCTGTTTATTATGTTCAACATAGGAGGGCCAAGCACAGGAAGCAGCTCTTTCAGTAGTTTAGTTGGAATAGTGTCCAGTATGCAGCTTGAGAGGCCATGACTATTTTCATCAACGTGTCAAGAGATATAGTATTAAAAAAAACTTGTCTCCCTTGATCCTAGGTCCTGGCAGTGTTGTGCAGACTAAGGACAACTGGGCTTTGGAGGAATAAGCAGATTTAAGGGGGAGTTTTTTTGCTTTCTAATGAAGTGAAAGCCATCCTCTTGGGGAATGCTGCTTTTTAGTTAGCTTTGCAACCGTATCAAAAATACATTTTGGATTGTTCTTATTCTCCTTAATTAAGTTGGAAATATAAGATGATCGAGCAGCAGTGAAGGCTCTTTGATACTGCACAGTCCTGTCTTTCTCAGCTAATCGAAGACTTCCAGTTTGGCGTAGCTCCATTTCCATTCCAATTTTCTGGAAGCTTGTTTCAGGGCTCGGGTATTTTCTGTACACCGGGGAGCTAGTTTCTTATGACAAATGCTTTGTTTTTAGGGGTGTGACTGCATCTAGGGTATTACGCAAGGTTAAATTAAGTTCCACAGTTAGGTGGTTAACTGATTTTTGTACTCTAATGTCCTTGGGTAGGTGGAGGGAGTCTGGAAGGGCATCTAGGAATCTTTGGGTTGTCCGAGAATTTATACACAGCTTTTGATGATCCTTGGTTGGGGTCTGAACAGGTTATTTGTTGCGATTGCAAACGTAATAAAATGGTGGTCTGATAATCCTGGACTATGAGGAAAAACATTTTGATCCACAGTATTGATTCCGTGGGACAAAACTAGGTCCAGCTTATGACTGTGGCAATGAGTGGGTCAGGAGACACGTTGGACAAAACCCACTGAGTCGATGATGGCTCCGAAAGCCCTTTGGAGTGGGTCTGTGAATATTAAAGTCACCAAAAATGTGAATATTATCTGCCATGACTACAAGGTCCGATAGGAATTCAAGGAACTACGTGAGGCCTGTAAACAGTAGCTATAAAAAGTGATTGAGCAGGCTACAATTGTCTTAAATCACTTATTTATTACTAACTAAGTAATTCACAGAAATGCATAAACAAACAGTAAATTTGGTTACAAGAAATGATAGGAGAATGTGCCCTAGTGGGCTAAACCGGCATGGCGGCTTGTTAGACAAAAGGGGGGGGGGTCGACTAAGAAGTCACCACAGAGTGATAATTATAATAATTGAAATGCTAATCCTTTGCACATGAAAGCTCACTCATTCAGGAACAATTGCAATCAATATATATATTATATATATATATATATACACATACGCTCAGTGTGTCGTCTTGATCGCTGGTGAAAAGTTGTTTCTTTTGTAGAATTGTCCGTCTCTCTCCCTCTCTCATGGTTATAGTGGATAGTTTAGAGTGACATTTATTCGTTTCGTCATAGAATGGATGTTTCGGCGGTTGTCGTTCTTCGCGTTCAATGATACCGAATTCCATAGCTGCAGACTAGTAATTAATATCAAAGACTTGTTCTTATTCTGTCGGTATCGATAGTATAAGAGTTTAACCACGTGGTATGGTTAAAAGATTCAGCAATAGTCTACAACCTTTGTCCTCTCCTAATGGAGAAAAACATGGTCTGGTGATAATTTCTCAAAGTTGGGTTTTATTCGGAATTGCCGGTCCTCTGATTTAGTTCAAATCAAAATGGAATTGTATTTTCCTTCATTAAACAGTCCAAAATCATATTACACAATTTTACAAACAGTATCATACTCACTCATTCATCTTATACAACAATTAGATGTAAACCTCATATCTGAGGCTATTACATAAACAACGTTATGGTAATGTGACCACACCGTCTCTCATGAGCTTCCCCATGCTGTAACAAACGGACCAGCTGGATTCTTCACCGATCTTTTATACTTTCTCCGGAACACGACATTTGTTCGTACCTCAAGTTCTGTCAGGTGGAAGAAATTCCTTTGTGCTCTATGAACATTTACTCTGCCTCTTATACTATGTGGCAGGGTCTTCTCAGGAATTTACAACCTCTCTCTGACCACAGCAGACTAGTTGGAGGAGGCAAGAGGGAGGCAGGGAGAGAGGGGTGGGGCTTGCCCCAAAGAGGGCAACGTCATGACATTAGTGTAAACAGGAGGAGATGCCTGATGAATTTACTGTGTTAAATGAGGCTTCAGCCATGTTTCAGTCAGGCCAATCACGTCAAGATTATGATCAGTGATTAGTTCATTGACAATAACTGCCTTGGAAGTGAAGGAGCTAACATTAAGTAGCCCTATTTTGAAATATCACAATCTCTTTCAATAATGACTGGAATGGAGGAGGTCTTTATTCCAGTGAGACTGCTAAGGCGAACACCGCCATGTTAAGTTTGCCCAACCTAGAGCGAGGCACAGACACAGTCTCAATGGGGATAGCTGAGCTGGTGGCAGACTCCACTAAGGATGCAGCAGGCTGTTAGCCAGCTATCTCATTGTGGAGCTATAGGAGTTAGAGCCCTGTTGTAACGTCTCTCGTCGGAAGGCTTGGTCCCGTTTGTGGGCGAGTCTCAGAAAGAGGGCCAATTACCTTCAAATTATTTTTGGGGGGAGGGGCAGAAAACAGTTTAACCAGCAATTTAATAAGGACTGACAAATTTTGTTTTGACCCTACATTATGAATGTGTTTAATGCCATGTCTGATTTGTGAGTTGTCTGTTTAATTTGGTTTTCACAGGTTAGACAGACTTACCTTAATAGGCAAACACATGGAATTTTCAGAAGTTAATTGAACACGTACATTTCTTATCAAAAGAATTCACTGAAGAAACTTACTGTGACATGAAATGTTTGACTGTTTTTACATAATTAAATAGAGAAAGAAACTCCTTTGAAGGGTTTGAATGACCTCTGACCTGAATTTCTAGTGTGGTTTGATCACCCTCAGACATTGGATGATGATTTAAAAGTTGTGTAATAATGATTAAGGTCATAATTAATTAAGGAGAAGTTTATAATTAATCATTATATGTGGGAGTCGGACCACGAGAAGGATAGACCTGTCTAGTCCATTTTTCTATTCCTTGAATTAATTTGAGTAATAAAAAATTTAATCATCAAGGGTAGTAATTCTAATTTGCTGTGTTTAAAAAAAAAAATTACACATTAAATCACTTTGTGAATCGGGGCGGGGGCGTATGTCTTATGGCCAACGTGACATGGTGTGATGAAAGAAACATACAGGAACTCAAATCCTTCTGTTCACCTGATTTAGAATTCCTCACAATCAAATGTAGACCGCATTATCTACCAAGAGAATTCTCTTCGATTATAATCACAGCCGTATATATCCCCCAAGCAGACACATCGATGGCTCTGAACGAACTTTATTTAACTCTCTGCAAACTGGAAACGATTTATCCGGAGGCTGCATTCATTGTAGCTGGGGATTTTAACAAGGCTAATCTGAAAACAAGACTCCCTAAATTTTATCAGCATATCGATTGCGCAACCAGGGGTGGAAAGACCCTGGATCATTGTTACTCTAACTTCCGCGACGCATATAAGGCCCTGCCCCGCCCCCTTTCGGAAAAGCTGACCACGACTCCATTTTGTTGATCCCTGCCTACAGACAGAAACTAAAACAAGAAGCTCCCACGCTGAGGTCTGTCCAACGCTGGTCCGACCAAGCTGACTCCACACTCCAAGACTGCTTCCATCACGTGGACTGGGAGATGTTTCGTATTGCGTCAGACAACAACATTGACGAATACGCTGATACGGTGTGCGAGTTCATTAGAACGTGCGTTGAAGATGTCGTTCCCATAGCAACGATTAAAACATTCCCTAACCAGAAACCGTGGATTGATGGCAGCATTCGTGTGAAACTGAAGGCACGAACCACTGCTTTTAATCAGGGCAAGGTGTCTGGTAACATGGCTGAATACAAACAGTGCAGCTATTCCCTCCGCAAGGCTATCAAACAAGCTAAGCGCCAGTACAGAGACAAAGTAGAATCTCAATTCAACGGCTCAGACACAAGAGGTATGTGGCAGGGTCTACAGTCAATCACGGACTACAGGAAGAAACCCAGCCCAGTCACGGACCAGGATGTCTTGCTCCCAGGCAGACTAAATAACTTTTTTGCCCGCTTTGAGGACAATACAGTGCCACTGACACGGCCTGCAACGGAAACATGCGGTCTCTCCTTCACTGCAGCCGAAGTGAGTAAGACATTTAAACGTGTTAACCCTCGCAAGGCTGCAGGCCCAGACGGCATCCCCAGCCGCGCCCTCAGAGCATGCGCAGACCAGCTGGCCGGTGTGTTTACGGACATATTCAATCAATCCCTATACCAGTCTGCTGTTCCCACATGCTTCAAGAGGGCCACCATTGTTCCTGTTCCCAAGAAAGCTAAGGTAACTGAGCTAAACGACTACCGCCCCGTAGCACTCACATCCGTCATCATGAAGTGCTTTGAGAGACTAGTCAAGGACCATATCACCTCCACCCTACCTGACACCCTTGACCCACTCCAATTTGCTTACCGCCCAAATAGGTCCACAGACGATGCAATCTCAACCACACTGCACACTGCCCTAACCCATCTGGACAAGAGGAATACCTATGTGAGAATGCTGTTCATCGACTACAGCTCGGCATTCAACACCATAGTACCCTCCAAGCTCGTCATCAAGCTCGAGACCCTGGGTCTCGACCCCGCCCTGTGCAACTGGGTACTGGACTTCCTGACGGGCCGCCCCAGGTGGTGAGGGTAGGCAACAACATCTCCTCCCCGCTGATCCTCAACACTGGGGCCCCACAAGGGTGCGTTCTGAGCCCTCTCCTGTACTCCCTGTTCACCCACGACTGCGTGGCCATGCACGCCTCCAACTCAATCATCAAGTTTGCGGACGACACAACAGTGGTAGGCTTGATTACCAACAACGACGAGACGGCCTACAGGGAGGAGGTGAGGGCCCTCGGAGTGTGGTGTCAGGAAAATAACCTCACACTCAACGTCAACAAAACTAAGGAGATGATTGTGGACTTCAGGAAACAGCAGAGGGAACACCCCCCATCCACATCGATGGAACAGTAGTGGAGAGGGTAGCAAGTTTTAAGTTCCTCGGCATACACATCACAGACAAACTGAATTGGTCCACTCACACAGACAGCATCGTGAGGAAGGCGCAGCAGCGCCTCTTCAACCTCAGGAGGCTGAAGAAATTCGGCTTGTCACCAAAAGCACTCACAAACTTCTACAGATGCACAATCGAGAGCATCCTGGCGGGCTGTATCACCGCCTGGTATGGCAACTGCACCGCCTCAACCGTAAGGCTCTCCAGAGGGTAGTGAGGTCTGCACAACGCATCACCGGGGCAAACTACCTGCCCTCCAGGACACCTACACCACCCGATGCTACAGGAAGGCCATAAAGATCATCAAGGACATCAACCACCCGAGCCACTGCCTGTTCACCCCGCTGCCATCCAGAAGGCGAGGTCAGTACAGGTGCATCAAAGCTGGGACCGAGAGACTGAAAAACAGCTTCTATCTCAAGGCCATCAGACTGTTAAACAGCCACCACTAACATTGAGTGGCTACTGCCAACACACTGTCAATGACACTGACTCTACTCCAGCCACTTTAATCATGGGAATCGATGGGAAATGATGTAAATATATCACTAGCCACTTTAAACAATGCTACCTTATATAATGTTACTTACCCTACATTGTTCATCTCATATGCATACGTTGATACTGTACTCTATATCATCGACTGCATCCTTATGTAATACATGTATCACTAGCCACTTTAACTATGCCACTTGGTTTACATACTTATCTCACATGTATATACTGTACTCGATATCATCTACTGTATCTTGCCTATGCTGCTCTGTACCATCACTCATTCATATATCCTTATGTACATATTCTTTATCCCCTTACACTGTGTATGACAGTAGTTTTTTTTGGAATTGTTAGTTAGATTACTTGCTCGTTATTACTGCATTGTCGGAACTAGAAGCACAAGCATTTCGCTACACTCGCATTAACATCTGCTAACCATGTGTATGTGACAAATAAAATTTGATTTGATTTGATTTGAATCATGTGTCAAAATGAGGGAATTACCAGTCCTTTCAGGTTTTTGGATTGAAGTTTACACATTCTCTAGTGATATATAGAAGTGTTTTGATACAAATCTCACCAGATTGGGTCTGCTGCATGATCGCGATTACTGCCTAAGGATTAGTCCTCTAACTTCCTGACCCTGTGACTCTGCGATGAGATCGTCAGTATGATAAGGGAGTATAAGCAAATTTGCTAAATGGTTTCAACATGTGTGTTGTTATGCTCTTTGATATTCGTTTTAGAAATGTTGTATTAAGAAAATTGGGAAGGTAATAATTCATCATACAGTAAAGTTTTCAGAATCAAAAATGCCTTAACCTTGAGGACAGACCAACAGTTTATGGCGAAGGTGACCACATATGGTGTCTAGATGCATGGGAGGGATGAATGGATAGTTGAGAACAGTGTGAATAGTGCCCGTAATTGTTTATTTGGGGCATCAGGTTGATTGTGGAGGTCTGCACATTGTGAAATGTATAGTAATTTAGACTTTGGAAGCATTGAGATACCGATCTGTCATTAACATGTCACTCGTGGGCTGTAATGATAGCACGTAGTACAAACTGTCTATATGAGCCTGTTTGTAAATGTACATTCTAACTATTGGTGTGTGCTAAGTTTGGGTTGCATAACATTGATAGGATGGGTTTTGTTTAAAAAAAGAAAAAGTTAGCAGCATTCTAATTATGAAGTACATCAATACATATGGCTTTCTGGATGAGACCGTTATAAACATGCTCAAGTCAATTGTACCATGTAAGTGGACTAGCAGTAGTGACTACCGTGTTATGGGTTACATAGAATGAATCATTGTGCAAAATATATTTGTAGCCAGAGGCTAAGTGTTTGCATAAGAGTGTGCCAAATGATAGGTTACCATTGCTGTACATTCATACCCCAGGGTGAGGGTAACTTTACTATTGTAGTGGAACATCTGAAAGAGCCCAGTGGTGATTAAAATCCGTTTGGATGGGTTCAGTCATTATTTGGTGTTATGGGAGCTACAATATTGCATTGGTTGATTTACAATAATGCTTATTATAACTTGTGTTAAGAGATTGTGCAGCAATGCCATTGAGACTATTCTTGCCATGCCATTACTTACCCTTGAAGGAGACACCTCAGAACCCTATTTATTTCCTATGTCTGATGAAGACTATGATAATCCATAACACCAAGGTAAAAACATTGAGTTAAATGGTGCAGCATGTCCATGGGCCATGGCCATACTCACAGCGGGGGGGGTCATATGAATAATGCTCCCAAGGTAGAGTTAAGGGCCTACCTGTGGCAATGTGGACAGTCTCAATGAAGCGATTGCCTTGTGTGTGGTGATAATGTACTGATGTTTAAATTCATATGTTCCTTTCCCCCTTCTGAGAATGAATTGCACTATGTGAAGGGTTGAACCACAATGACAACAGAGGTAATTTACAAATGTACTACGTATTTCCTTATGTTAATATTTGTTTAATGAAAATGCTTGTAAGTCATTTCCTATTAGGTTGAGAGTCTCAAAAGGAAGGAAATATCGTGGAAAATTACAAGTCATGCTATCCCATGTTTTACTGTTTAAAGAATTGTCTCGTTATATGCTAGTTTCTTTCTAACTTGATACAAACTTGTATTTGTGTGAATTAGTCATAAGAATGGGCGTATAACTAAGGTCCGTTTGGGTGCGACCGCAGCATATGACATCCCGTGGGTTTACTAGTTTCAGAAAGTCACATGCATGGAAACTTGCAGAAGGGAGCACATTAGTGTTTGTTGAGCTTTTCAACTAGGTACTGTTGAGTGGATAGTTGCTTCTCCATATTTTAAAAACTTATAATGAAGTGTTGTTTAACCCTTGTGTTGTCTTAGGGGTAATTTTTTTTTTTTACCCGCAACTATGTTTAACAGCAGAGAACCCCCTAAATGATATTTTTTCAACTTGAAATTTGATGACTTTTCCTAGAGTGATCCCAACATTAGAAAAAGTGAAACATCGCCTTTGTTCATATTTCCATGAAAGCCGTACACCACCAGGGTACAAAGATTGTCTTAGGGTAATTTTTGACCCGGCCGTTAAAATCATTTACACACCACAAAAAAATTTAGATTTCGTGCTACTGATTGAACTCAGCCAGCAGTTCCTGAAGATGAAGATCACCATGGTTGGCACAGTTAGAAACAAGCCTGAGCTTGGTGAGAAGGCAGAGAGAGGCCTTCTCACCAAAGTTTGCCTACACCCCCACTCTAGTTTCTTACCTCCCAAAGAGGAACAAGAATGTGGTCCTCCTGAGCACACTGCAGAAAACAGCTGAAATCAGTGATCATCGTGGACTACAACCACAAAGGAGGCATGGACAACATGATTAGAATTTACAGCTGAAGGAGGATGACTGCCCGCTGGTCCTCATCCATATCATGAAGGCATTGTAACAAGATTAACCCTACCGGGATTCATGATAAGCGGAACAAGAGGGTGTTCCTGGAGCAGCTGGGAAAGGCACTTGCTCCCTTCTTTGAAAGTGTGGGGATACATCTCCCCCATACAGCAGCCTCTGCTATGCTTGTGCAAGCTGTTCAGGGGGCTGAACCTTGTGATCCACCTGAGGCTGCAGCAGGCTAGAGGTGGAGATGCAAATTCTGCCCCCTAAAGAAGGACTGTAAAACAAATACTATGTGCTGCACATGTAAGAAGTCCATGCAAACATGCGTACTGTCCTAATTAGAGTTGGTTGATTTGTGTCTCTTATTTGATGATAAACTTTGTGGGTGGGGGCAATGGTTAAAAAAAAGAATAGGGAGAAGACTAGCATTTTGTAGTTGAATTCCTCATTGTACAGTACATACAGCAACTATGTTGCCAAAAAAAATACTTGCTGTTTACCTTCAATAAAACTACTTTCTGCATATTTGTGAACAAATAAATACATGTTCACACCTATGCAGTACATTTAGCAATAATAAACCTCTACTTCAGTAAAGAAAACAATTATGACAGGTGTGTTGTAATAAAAAAATAAGTGTCCACTGATTTAAAATGAAGTCTTTCTGCATTGTGAAGAGGGAAAACCCAAATACCCACAAATGTTGTGATGAATGACAGGTTGTTTCTTCATGCAAAATAGATTTGGGGTTAAAAATTATATTAAGCTGCTTTATTTTAGGGGTTTCGTGAAGGCGGGTCATTTTTTAAATAATTTAGGAGTATACAGAATGTTAAAGACTACAAAGGTGAAAATAATCTGCAGTCTCCTATAGAATTGCTACCACACCTCACTAATGCCCTTGTAGTTGAATGGAAGCAAATCTCCACAGCAATGTTCCAACATCTAGCAGAAAGCCTTCCCAAAAGAGTGGATGCTGTTACAGCAGCGAAGGGGACCAACTCTATGTTAATGCCCATGATTTTGGAATGAAACAAGCAGTTGTCCACATACTTTTGGCCGCGGAGTGTATGTGTTGTGAGAGGTTAAATAAGAAGCATCAACTGTGTGTGGTCGTAGTATTGATGTGCATTATGAGGGTGGAAGACTTCCTTGTAATACTGTAACGTGGGGGATTTACATATATGCTCCTATAGCTGTACTAAGCCAATAAATATATATATATATATATATATATATATATATATATATATATATATATATATATATATATATATGAGGTGAGGTCCTAAGATGAACATAACAGGTCATTTGCATCAGGGAGTGGTGCAGAGGAATCCGACAACAATATCAAGATGCAACAATTAATTCAGTCACAAGAAAAGGCACAATTTCCATACACCATCTTCAGCTCCAGGAGTCCTACAAGACAGACTTTAATAGATAGCAATATCAGATTTCTCACAAACAAATATCACTAGAGTTACATGTTTCATTCACATAGAGACATGAATTATCTGTTGCAACGCTCACAGAGGGCGTGTCCAGAGGGAAGTAGAGCAGGTCTAGGTGGAAAATGGGCACCAATGCCTTTAAACACTACATTCACAATAATTCCTATTTCTCATACTTACTTTGTCAATGACCCACCATCACCGCTCCCGTCCACCCAAGGCCCACCAACTAGCACATTATTACAAGATGCCTGAATGACACAAACAGGAAGGCTTTTATACAAAATGCCAAGCCCTTAATTAACAATCACATACACCTGGCACAGGCAGACCTACAAGAGTGCGTTCAAAATAGGTTGATGGTTCTACCCCGTTACAATACCACAGACAGATCCTTCAACCCTAAAAGTGTGTTTAAAAAAAAATATATATATATTTCACCTTTATTTATTTAACCAGGTAGGCTAGTTGAGAACAAGTTCTAATTTACAACTGCGACCTGGCCAAGATAAAGCATAGCAGTGTGAACAGACAACACAGAGTTACACATGGAGTAAACAATTAACAAGTCAATAACACAGTAGAAAAAAAAGGGAAAAAAAGAGTCTATATACATTGTGTGCAAAAGGCATGAGGAGGTAGGCGAATAATTACAATTTTGCAGATTAACATTGGAGTGATAAATGATCAGATGGTCATGTACAGGTAGAGATACTGGTGTGCAAAAGAGCAGAAAAGTAAATAAATATAAACAGTATGGGGATGAGGTAGGTAAATTGGGTGGGCTATTTACCGATAGACTATGTACAGCTGCAGCGATCAGTTAGCTGCTCAGATAGCAGATGTTTGAAGTTGGTGAGGGAGATAAAAGTCTCCAACTTCAGCGATTTTTGCAATTCGTTCCAGTCACAGGCAGCAGAGAACTGGAACGAAAGGCTGCCAAATGAGGTGTTGGTTTTAGGGATGATCAGTGAGATACACCTGCTGGAGCACGTGCTACGGGTGGGTGTTGCCATCATGACCAGTGAACTGAGATAAGGCGGAGCTTTACCTCACATGGACTTGTAGATGACCTGGATCCAGTGAGTCTGGCGACGAATATGTAGCGAGGGCCAGCCGACTAGAGCATGCAGGTCGCAGGGGTGGGTGGTATAAGGTGCTTTAGTAACAAAACAGATGGCACTGTGATAAACTGCATCCAGTTTGGAAGGTATTTTGTAGATGACATCGCCAAAGTCGAGGATCGGTGGGATAGTCAGTTTTACTAGGGTAAGTTTGGCGGTGTGAGTGAAGGAGGCTTTGTTGCGGAATAGAAAGCCGACTCTCGATTTGATTTTAGATTGGAGATGTTTGATATGAGTCTGGTAGGAGAGTTTACAGTCTAGCCAGACACCTAGGTACTTATAGATGTCCACATATTCTAGGTCGGAACCTTCCAGGGTGGTGATGCTAGTCGGGTGTGCGGGTGCAGGCAGCGAACGGTTGAAAAGCATGCATTTGGTTTTACTAGCGTTTAAGAGCAGTTGGAGGCCACGGATAGAGTGTTATATGGCATTGAAGCTCGTTTGGAGGTTAGATAGCACAGTGTCCAAGGAAGGGCCGGAAGTATACAGAATGGTGTCGTCTGCGTAGAGGTGGATCAGGGAATCGCCCGCAGCAAGAGCAACATCATTGATATATACAGAGAAAAGAGTCGGCCCGAGAATTGAACCATGTAGCACCCCCATAGAGACTGCCAGAGGACCGGACAACATGCCCTCCGATTTGACACACTGAACTCTGTCTGCAACAGTATGTGTGTGCTTGTGTGTTGGATGGGATGCAATAGCAATAGGTGTGTGAGAGTGTGTCTCTTTATGTTTGGGGGGGGGGAGTTGTTTTTTGTGCCAACTGTAGGAGTGGAAATCTCATTAAGTCGACTGTGTGTGTGTGTGTGTGTGTGTGTCTGACACTGATTGTCATAGTGTAAGCAGATAATAGGTACACACACACGCTTACACACACTAAACCTTACACACACGCACAGAGTCAGCAGAAACAGGAGCTTGGTGACACAGTTGATGAACCTGTGTTATTCTTCAATTAAACTATGGATGAATTCCGAGCCAAGAAACTCTCCTCAGCCCTGCTCAACTTACATGATTGTCAAATATTTTCTCTCTCAACTACACTATATATACAAATGTATGTGGACACCCTTTCAAATTAGTGGATTCGGCACATTCAGACCCACCCATTGCTAACAGGTGTATAAAATCAAGTACACCGTCATGCAATCTCCATAAACAAACAGTTCCAAACTGCCTCTGGAAGCAAAGTCAGCACAAAAACTGTTTGTCGGAAGCTTAATGAAATGGGTTTCCATGGCCGAGCAGCTGGACACAAGCCTAAGATCACCATACGCAATGCCATGCGTCGGCTGGAATGGTGTAAAGATTGCCGCCATTGGACTCTGGAGCAGTGGAAACTCATTCTCTGGAGTGGTGAATCACGCTTCACCATCTGGCAGTCCGACGGACAAATCTATGTTGGCAGATGTGAGGAGAACGCTACCTGCCTGAATGCATAGTGCCAACTGTAAAGTTTGGTGGAGGAAGAATAATGGTATGGACCTGTTTTTCATGGTTCAGGCTAGGCCCCTTAGTTCTAGTGAAGGGAATTCTTAACGCTACAGAATACAATGACATTCTAGACGATTCTGTGCTTCCAACTCTGTGGCAACAGTTTGGGAAAGCCCTTTCCTGTTTCAGCATGACAATACCCCCGCACAAAGCGAGGTCCACACAGTAATGGTTTGTTGAGATCGATGTGGAGTAACTTGACTGGCCTGCACAGAGCCCTGACCTAAACCCCATCGAAAACCTTTGGGATGAATTGGAACACCGACTGCGAGCCAGGCCTAATTGCCCAACATCATTGCCCTACTAAAGCTCTTGTGGTTGAATGGAAGCAAATCCCAGCAGCAATGTTCCAACATATAGTGGAAAGCCTTCCCAGAAGAGTGGAGGGTGCTATAATTGCAAGGGGGGACCAACTCCATATTAATACCCATGATTTTGGAATGAGATATTCGTCAAGCAGGTGTCCACATACTTTTGGTCATATAGTGTTTGTGTTGTGTTGCATCTCTCTCCTTCTTGTTATTCTCTTTCTAAACCCCTTCTCTCACTGTCCCCTGACATCCTCCATAGCATGAGGGTTTAACATGTCACCAGCCGGCTGATGAGTTATGTCACTACATTCTTATCTCTACAATAGACTTCCTCTATGTCAGTCAATCTGTCAGTGTAGAAGACACAGTGGAGTAGTTTACTACAGTGGCTTACTGTACTATCAAGGGTGACCCCTCATTCAGGGCACGTGAGGCAAAGCCCACCTGTTTTGAGCCCCACCTGTTTATGCAAAGAAATATATATTTAAAAAAAAGGTTTGCCTGTTTTGCATGTTTTTTTGGCATTAATACATGTCACATATCAGTTTGCAAACAATGTAAAATATATATATTTGAGTTAATAAAGTTGCATACAAACATGGTCTCTTTTTTACTTTCGTGAGAAGGCAGTTCCAAATTGCATGTTTTTTAGCCTAGCTGTAATGTAGTCACGGGAGTCATGTGCAGAAGGTGAGTTATTTTTTACATTTTTATAAAGCAAGCGAAAGCAAGCAACCGCAAGCAACCGCAAGCAACCGCAAGCGCAAAACCGGTGCTGCGTACTGAATGTTACCAAAACCAATACTGCCTGATGACTGAGGCTACAGAGGGCTATATAAAGGGAGAGTAATCAGGGTGGTGATGAAGTCCAGGTGTGCTTAACGATGGGGAGCAGGTGTTCGCAATGTGGCTTGCCAGGACCAGTGGTTAGTAGACCGGCGACGTCAAGCTCTGGAGCGTAAGGTTTGGTAATGTTCTCTAGTTGCACCGTGATTGGCTCAGTGTTTGGTCACTCATGGGGATACTACGTTACTGCAAAATCTATGGGGAGCGCTTTCAAGCCCCTTGGGTGCTGCCATAGAATTATATTAGAAGTACCCATCCAAGAAGGCTCAAGGTCATTGGCCACAGAGAATATGACTTCAAATCACGTTATATCCATCGTAGTTTTGATTGGACTGATAATGTCAACATCATACAAAATCTAAATCTTAGCTAGCAAGCTACCAGTCATCATCATGAATCAAGTTGACAATCTACAGGCAAATCCTTTTCAATACTTGTCATATGAAGAGAAATTATGGATAAAACGTATGGATGCTCATCGGCCATTGGATATAAACATTACACCAAGTTGGAAATCACAAATTCAACAATGGGTGGTTTGGAAAGAATCTGTGGCTAACTGCAAGCATTGCAAGGCAATCAATAGACTGCTATTCAGTGGAGTGGGTGTGTACGTTTTGAACTGTCATCCAACTGGGAATTCCAAGTCAAGAACTCGGACCTCTTTCTAGAGCTCCGACCTGAAGATCCGACCTCCGACCTCTTATCCGCTCGTCGTCCCCATAGTTTGTACATCTCAATTGTCAGTAGAAATCACATTTGTTTAAGCAATTCAGCCATATCAGCTATGTTTTTTAAAAGGCAGTAAATGACGCTGAATGAACTGTTTCACTGTCAGACAAGGCTCCGCTGATAGTCAGGAGTGGTAAGGTGTTGGGACTGCTGTTGGGACAGCTTTATGTAGACCCTAACAGTTTGTGGGCACAGTTTGTCACCGTTATAGTGCAATTAATGTATTGTTTAGTGTTGTGTAGTGGCTTTGCTGGCATGCATCCCAAAATGTTTTGGGGAGTTTGCCCCACCAAGATTTACATGCTAAAATCATCACTGTGCACTATACAGTGCATTCGGAAAGTATTCAGATCCCTTGACTTTTTCCACCTTTTGTTACGTTACAACCTTATTCAAAAAATGATAAAATGGTTTATTTCCCTCATCAATCTACACACAATAACCCATAATGACAAAGCCAAAACAGGTTTAAGATTTTTTTTAAATGTAATAAAAATAAAAACTGTAAATATCACATTAATTTTTAATACATTTGCAAAAATTTCAAAAAACAGTTTTGGCTTTGTCATTATGGGGTATTGTGTGTAGATTGATGAGGGAAATAAACAATTTTATCAATTTTCGAATAAGGCTGTGAACATCCTTTCTGAATTTAAAAGTATTCATCGAAGCAATAATTTAGTTGTTCAAAATTATCTGTAATCTGATTACAATATTTTTGCTGGGAACGTAACTGATTACATGTAATCCGTTACATGTAATCCGTTACTCCGCAACCTTGGCTGGAACGTAACAAAATGTGGAAGAAGTCAAGGGGTCTGGATACTTTCCGAATGCACTGTGTGCTGCATTCGTGCTCTCAGTTCAGGCTTGTAGTACTCCGCATCACAAGCAGAGGGCAGAACTGCATTCCTGTGAAATTGAGGATCCCGCAGATTTCTATCCAACCATGTAAAATCATTGATTTTAAAGAAAGGACATAGAGATAAATGACTTTTCAGTAGCCTATTTAGCCTCAGAAAGTCACAGATGATCATAATGTTTTGATCCAGTTCCTTATATTGATAGTTGGAATTGGAAAAGGGAGAGATGTAACCTATGTGGGGAGAAACGACCACCATAGTGGGAAAGGATGTGTCCCCTCGTCCTCTCCTCATTCAACAGCCGTGGTGTCGCGCACGTTCGGTGCTGAGATATTTAGAAACGTGGTCAATCCATCTGTCCGTCTGTCAGGTGGTCTGTTGGCACCTGCGAGCTAGCATGGAGGGAAAACTGAGAATCCTTTTAGTTCCCTCTCACACTCGTGAAGTGGGGAAGCCACGGGGCGCACGTTCCAACTTTCCATGACAACAACGCACAGTGACGCCGCCAGCTGGCAGGGCTGACCACCGCTCACATGACCAGCGCGCACCTGAAGGAGCAAACCCGGCGATGTCCCCGAACGCACACACACACACCTGTAAGTGGACACACGTTCACTCCCATATCCTGCTTCTGTAAATGGTTGCTGCTTTTCTGGCAACACTGTGGTTAGACCGGGGAATTCATGGGTTGCAGGGGCTTCCGGGTGATTTTCTGTTTGTTTTATGTACAAATAAGCATAACAATGCTTCGGCCAATTCTAGATTTCAAAAGGTAGGAAGATAAACTGAATCACCTAATACAGTCTATAAAGCATATTGTAATCTCAGTGGAGGCTGCTGTGGGGAGGACGGCTCATAATAATGGCTGGAATGGAGCAATGGAATGGCATCAAACACATGGAAGACAGATGTTTGATGTATTTGATACCATTCCACCTATACTGCTCCGACCATTACCACTAGCGGTCCTCCCCAATTGAGGTGCCACTTGATGTTTATTGGATAATGTATGACATGAGATATTGTCCACACAATGCATTCCTTTATTAATGATGTCACGCCCTGACCATAGTTTGCTTTGTATGTTTCTATGTTTTGTTTGGTCAGGGTGTGATCTGAGTGGGCATTCTATGCTGGATGTCTAGTTTGTCTGTTTCTGTGTTTTGTTTGGTCAGGGTGTGATCTGAGTGGGCATTCTATGTTGGATGTCTAGTTTGTCTGTTTCTGTGTTTGGCCTGATATGCTTCTCAATCAGAGGCAGGTGTTAGTCATTGTCTCCTATTGGGAACCATATTTAGGTAGCCTGTTTTGTCATTGTGGGTTGTGGGTGATTGTCTATGTTAGTTGCTTGTGTCAGCACAGTTGTTATTATAGCTTCACGGTCGTTATTCATTTTTTGTTTTGTATAGTTTGTTCAAGTGTTCTCTGTTCATTAAATTCACGATGAGCACATACCACGCTGCATTTTGGTCCTCCGATCCTTCCAACTACTCCTCCTCAGACGAGGAGGACGACGATCGTGACACATGATGCGTATCGTGGCATTCCATCCTCATTGGGGATCGTTCTATGCGTAATTGGACTCTTATAAAGAGTCAAGTTAGATTTTAAAAATTATACGTTTCAAGTTTTATTAGTTGTATGTACAGGATATGTATGGTATACATCGTCCAACAAAATGCTTACTTGCAGGTTCCTTCTGGACAATGCAACAATAATAAATAATAAAATATAAGAATACGAACATAAAGTAAATGGCGCTGTAGAATAGAATAAACATTTTAGCATGGTACTGTATAAAACAGCAAGGCACATTTTATAACGATTTATGATGTTGATTATAATGATGGTGGTGGTAATAACAATATAATTGCACAAAGTTAAAGAGATCCTATTTGAGAGGAACTGAATCATCACAGAAAGAGACACTTTTGAAGTTGGACATTTTTCAATTTTACAGTAACCTGAAGTTATCAGTAAGGTGATAACCAGCATTAGTAAAAACTACCCAAAAATAGCAAAGCACCCTTTACCGGTTCAAACAGCCGACTAATTGGCCAACTACCGCCCCCTTAGTAAACTTTTGGAAAAAATAGTGTTCGTCCAGATACAATGTTATTTCATTGTAATAACAGACTTTTAGAATGTTCATAAGGAAGGGCACTCAACATATGACACAAATTACTGATGATTGCCCGAAAGAAATTGATAATAAGAAGATTGTGGGAGCTGTATTGTTAGACTTCAGTGCAGCTTATTTAATAGAACACATACGCTTGTTTTATTTAATGGAAGCCTCTCCAACGTAAACCAGGTTGAGGGTGGTGTTCCTCAAGGCAGCTGTCTTGGCCCTCTACTGTTCTCTGTTTTTACTAAAGACCTACCACTAGCATTGAATAAAACCCTTTATGTCTATGTACGCCGATGACTCAACATTATACACGTCAGACACCCACCAGAGCAAGTGAAATCACTGCAACAACAAAGAGCTGCAGTCCGTTTTAAATGGGTGGCAAGTAATAAGCTAGTCGTAAATATATGATCAACTAAAAGCATTGTATTTGGGACAAATCATTTGTTAAACCCTAAATCTAAATCTAGCAATGAATAATGTGTCGATAAAAGCAAGTTGAGGAGACTAAACTGCTCGGTGTAACCCTAGATTGTAAGCTGACATGGTCAAAACATATTGATTCAAAGGTGGCTAAAATGGGAAGAGGCCTGTCTGTAAAAAAAAGTGATGTTCTGCTTTCTTGACATCACAATCGACCAAATAGTTCCTACAGGCCCTAGTTTGATCAAACCTGGACTACTGCCCAGTTATATAGTCCAGTGCTACAAAGAGGGACATAGGCAAATTCCAGTTGACCAGGAACAGAACAGCATGTCTGGCCCTGAAATGTACACCAGAGGGTAGTGAGGTCTGCACAACGCATCACCGGGGGCAAACTACCTGCCCTCCAGGACACCTACACCACCCGATGCTACAGGAAGGCCATAAAGATCATCAAGGACATCAACCACCCGAGCCACTGCCTGTTCACCCCGCTGTCATCCAGAAGGCGAGGTCAGTACTGGTGCATCAAAGCTGGGACCGAGAGACTGAAAAACAGCTTCTATCTCAAGGCCATCAGACTGTTAAACAGCCACCACTAACATTGAGTGGCTGCTGCCAACACACTGTCAATGACACTGACTCAACTCCAGCCACTTTAATAATGGGAATTGATGGGAAATGATGTAAATATATCACTAGCCACTTTAAACAATGCTACCTTATATAATGTTACTTACCCTACATTATTCATCTCATATGCATACGTAGATACTGTACTCTATATCATCGACTGCATCCTTATGTAATACATGTATCACTAGCCACTTTAACTATGCCACTTGGTTTACATACTCATCTCATATGTATATACTGTACTCAATATCATCTACTGTATCTTGCCTATGCTGCTCTGTACCATCACTCATTCATATATCCTTATGTACATATTCTTTATCCCCTTACACTGTGTATAAGACAGTAGTTTTTTGGAATTGTTAGTTAGATTACTTGTTCGTTATTACTGCATTGTCGGAACTAGAAGCACAAGCATTTCGCTACACTCGCATTAACATCTGCTAACCATGTGTATGTGACGAATACAATTTGATTTGATTTGATTTGAGGACTAATATCAACAACCTGCATATCAATCTCTCCTGGCACAAAGTAGAGGAGAGATTGACTGCATCACTACTGGTCTTTGTGAGAGGTATTGATGTGTTAAAATCACATAACTGTCTGTTCAATCGGTTAACACACAACTCAGACACTCATACCCCACAAGACATGCCACCAGAGGTCTCTTCACAGTCCCCAAGTCCAGAACAGAGGAAAAGCACAGTACTATATTGAGCCACTATGACTACATGAAACTGTCTTCCACGTCAGGTAAATCAAGCCAGCAGTAAAATCTGATTAAAAAACAGATGAAAACACACCTCACGGCACAACGCGGACTGTGAAGAAACACACTCACACACACACACACACACACACACACACACACTCTCTAACACCGGACTGTAAAACACAGACTCCACACACACTTTTCTTAGTAATGTAATGTAGTATTGTAATATTGTAATGTAATAATGGAGCAATGTCATTTTCTATAATGCACAATGTTTTGTTTGATTTATCTATGTTTGGACCCCAGGAAGAGTAGCTGCTGCTTTGGCAACAGCTAATGGGGATACTAATAAAATACTAAATACTAAGGTTTGATTGATGAACCTCACTCCACAAGCGGTCGGTATCAGCGCTTTACGATCGAACCTGTCACACTTCTGTCAAGATTTGTTGACCATTCCCACCTCCTCACTTTAGCCAATGAATGACTCCCAGTGCTTCCAATAGTGCCTTAGACCGCTGCCCCACTCGGAAGGCATCAATATTGAACTTGATGGGAAACTTTGCGTATGTCCACGCAAATCAGATTGTGGCTATAACTAAGTTATTAAACCATTCGTACACACAACTTCTCGTGGTTGATCAACTATATTGCAAGCAAATATTGTTAATTTAGGGGAAATGGAGGTGTTTGATGCAAGGGGGAGGCAGTCGCTTCACCAGGTTGAAATCCAAAATAGATCGATTCTAGATGTCAGTCAGCTAGCGCACTAGCACTAAGCCAAGGTGGGAAAAATTACAAACTCCCATAGCCTTCTTCAGAGAGAACATGACGAAAGTTGACAAAACAAAAAGGAGAACAGATGAAGTACTACACAAAGAGCAAGCAGGTATGATTTTCGTTTTGACTCCAAGGCAAGAAAGCACCAGAGCCTGCCGTGCTAACGGGTTCACAATAGATAAATAGATAACAAAGTCTGTGAATAACATGAGGTGTAGCTAACGTAAACCAGCTTGAGCTAGCTACTGAACTATCAAGCAAACTTGGTAGCAGATAGTAGATCCTCAATACGATGTTGAGAAATAGTGCATTGTGGGTAGGTTAGAAGTTATCCGGAAATAAGTTAATAAATATGTAATAACCAAAAACATGATTATATTGGTACTTATAGGTAACCAGATTGTGGCTATAACTAAGTTATTAAGTCTCTGTTACATTGGTGTGTAAAAACTCATTCTTCCTACCCTATAATCTCAGAGTCTATACCAAGGCAGAAGACAGAAACACAACCATGTATTAATAAACTAAATATTGAATTTAATCTTTTGCATAAAAATGTGGGCTGTGGGCAGAATTTACTTTTAAATTGTTCAATAGACAATCAATCTTGCAGGATGTGCGGACAGTTTTATTGCACTCACTATAGGATTATAGGCAATATGTATTTTTTTGTTTTAAAAAGTCACTGCAAAAGACTGAAACATTCTGCCCACACTTCTATAGAAATGTGATGAAATTTGCTATTACCCTTTCTATTAGAAACGGGCATGGCACAGTTCCAAGTCATACAGCAAATGAGGGCGTATTTTGTTACCATAAAAGGTGAATGGAGGGCGTTTTCCAGGCGGGGTTGTATGCGCTTGTTCACAAGTGCACAAATATAATAATAATATGGCTCTGATTTATCAATGAAAACTTGTATATTTTGGGTAGCCCACCTAATCCTAAAATCTCAACACGATAGAATTTAATAAGAAATGTACATACAACTAGTAGTCACTAGTTACCACAGCCACAAAGTCAAATGGGCTTTATCGAAAATAAATTATGAAAACAAAGCTTTTTGGTCTAGATTTAAGGTTAGTGTTAGACATAATGTTAGCAGTGTGGTTAATGGTAGGGTTAAGGTCAGGGTTATGTTTATGTTTAAAAGCAGATTTTAAGAAGAAAATTGTAGAAATAGGCGGGGATTAGCCATATTATTCTGTGGCTGTGGTAACTAGTGACGACCATAAATCAGGCCCCTCGTTTCCACTAGCTAGTCAGATTCCACAGCCACAAAGTCAACATTGGATACACAAATGTGCTTTTTGGTTTTAATTTAAGGTCAGGGTTAGGCACAAGGTGAGCAGTGTGGTTAATGTTAGAGTTAAGGTTAGTATTAGGTTTAAAATCACATTTTAAGAAGAAGAATTGTACAAATGGGCGGGGTTTAGCCTATGTCTTTGTGGGTATAGAAGCTAGAGACGACCATCCCTCCTTGCCTCACGACAATTCGACAGTGTTGCCGCACAAGAGACCGAAACCGGAGGAGATGTTTTAGACCTCCGAAAATATTTTACGGTGATGCGTTAACGATTTCAAGAGGATATAAGAGAGCTGGGATCAAGCAAACCGGGAACGAGCAGGAAGCGAAAATAAACGGCAGTTTCTGTCACGGTTGGAAGTTTTGACGGATTTCAAAACAGTGGATTCTGTGAATGTGATTGTAAACACTGTTCTGGGGTTGACACGAATGTAGGCTAATTGCGTAGGACAGAAAGTTTCTGTAGGCTAATAGCAATTTTCCTTTTTCCAATGGACTCGCATTTGGAGACTGCTTGCACACAAAGTATGGAATTACCCCTGTAATGTGGATTGCAATTTCATTTGAAGAAAATAAAGGTCTACTCCAGAACAATGTGAAAAGATACGCGTCCTGGATTCTAATGTTTCTGGATATCTTGAAAATTATTGGCAACAGTTGAAATTATGCTCAACCGATTTTTGCTCAGGTGTCTTGCCTGCTCCGACCGTGGGACCAAAATGGATTTGACGCCACTACAGACCCCGGTCCCCCTTTTACAGAAGTTCTAACAGTTATTACACTTTGCTATTACTGTTTTAAACTTTACAAATGCTTTGGAAGAAATCGCCAGACGACCCGCTTGGATTTTAAATCTACATTTGCATTTGGAATTTCAATCATGAACTTTGACAGTTTGATAACATTATTTCTCCTGACACTTCTGTATTTGTCAGCTGTCAAGGTAAGTTATATGTTATAACAGACCCAGTGTCTCTAAATGGACGTCAAGAAATGGATTACATTTGTGAAATGTGGTCAACTGTAGGTCGTCCTTGTCGTTCCCCTTGCTAGGTCATTACTCATGTTTTAACAACCTCAAAATGTTTCATGGCTTCAGCGATATGTAAATAGCAATTACGCAAAACTGGCCTATTTAGCCTACTGACTGACGTGGTGGCTTGTGCGTTTGCCGTTGAGGGGTGGAATATTATGTAGGGGCTAATGGTTTTGAACGAATGCGAGGAAGTTTCGTCTCTTCTGGTGATTGCGGGCCTGCTCAGAACCACCTTGGCAATATTATTACGCTTTAAAGGCGTAGCAGCGGCATTTTGAATTCAAAGATACATGGCAACAGGTTCGCTGCCTGCACACTCGATCCTGGCTTCATTTTAGTCCGCATTATTAGAATAGCCTACCACTACCCACATTTTAAATTCTAAATTCTGACAAATGGGGCATTGGCTTAATATTTTAATATGGCTTTAAAATTACTTCAGAGTTTACAATGTAGACGTGGAGGTCTGTTGGTTTGCAAACCATTAATCAAGATGTTAAAGCCTCCTCATAATCTTTGAACGAAAGTTTAGGGAGAAACAAAAACGCCAACCAATAGTTATAGTAGATACTGGCCTGAATATGTTAAACTCCTGAATGATATTGAATTGGCATATAGGCCTACTTTCTCAGTACCTGGGGCGGTCCATAGATTCCCAATGGCTCATACGTTATAGGCCTAGGTATCTATTAGACCTTTATATTATGAACACTCAAATACAGTTTTACAACTAATAGCCCGACAAAGGCCTATCTCTTAACCCTGCAGGGGTCCCGCGCCCAAGCAGCCCACCTCTCTTTCGAGTCTCTCCCGCGCCCATACAACGTCAACCAGTTAATTCCCTAGAGACCAGTCAAGCGTTTTGGGGGTGTTAAACGAGCTCTTATAATCAACCCTGTTTAGTCAAAGCAACTGGCCGTTATTAGTAATATCATCAGATTGTCTATGGGCAGGTGTTCGCAGCTTGACACCCACTCCATTAATAACAGCATTTTAAGTGTTGCGGCCACTCTTTTGTGAGCCCCAATCGCCGGTCCCTCACACCACCCAAGGGGCGGAGATAGCCGCTGCCTGAAAATAAACCGGGTCTATTTTACTTTTGGCAGGGGTGAAATGTTCACTGGTTGTTACATTATGCGCTTGCGTTGCTCCGACTAAACACTGTAGTCCTCACTGAAAGCCACGAGGTAATCCATCTCCAGGCCTCATGCAATCCTGGTCAGATATTGCGCGAGTTTGCTTGCATAAAGTGAAAAGATGCCAGTCACTATGGAGCGACTGACAGCAAATTACCGTGGAAAATGTAGAAAACTGTGGGCTAGATGCGGGTCATTGTAGCAACAGTTACCACATGTGGTCTCTGTTGAGTTGTGTAGCTTAAACTCATATAGAGAATGAAATTGTAACATTTGCAAACATAGGCCTAACACTTCTTCAGGGAAAGATAATGTAGCCTTGGCTATGAAACAAAACAAACACACCGCGTGGTCTTTGACAGCGTCCAACGTCATATCGTATGTCTGCGCCACGTAGCCTCTTTGGTTGCACGTTAGTCAATGTGAAATGCACTGTATGAAATTCATGAACGTAAGGATACAATTTAATCGCCAATTTGTGTACCCCTTTTCCTTTCTCCCGCGCAGAGTGCCCACATACCTAAGGACGGAGGGAGAAGTGCGCATGACGGCGGTAGGTGTTCGATAGGGCACGGTGGGAATAGAGCTTTCATTGGGCTCCCTCGCAGGCAAACTGCCAATGAAACGGGGTTCACCTTGAAAGCACAGTGAGACCCACGCCGCCTGGCGGAAAGAAGCCCAGCTGCACCATGTTCTCGTGTTGGCTGAAGTAGGCTCCAACATTGAAACAATAGTAACACATTTCAAACAGAGTAGTGTCCATTTTCAGTTATAATCTCCACAGATTCCATTTGAAATATTGTTTGAAGTTAAGATGTGGAAATACTTTTTTTAGAATGGAATTTAGTCTCTGGCCCTCTTGGCTTCTTTACACAAGCCTATGTTGCACAATATTAGGAAAGGGGCTGCACTCTTAATCAAAAGCTGAACTTTATATGTGATTGTTTCATACTATGCTTGATTTGGCTGGAATAGGACACTGCAGGGAGTGTGCTATTATTTCCAATTTTCCCTTTCTCTCCATGAGGAATCAGAGTTGTCTGTATGTGGTGTCTCAATGTCTTTCCCAACATGTGCACCACTAGGCTACAATGTGTTTAGTGCTTCACTGCAGAAGGTACCTAGCTTTGTGGGGCTAAGAGAGGGAGAGAAAGAGGAAGTCGGGACAGAAGCATACCACATCCACAATGAGAGAGGAAGGGAGGGGGATACCTTGATGGGTGATGCCAGTTGTTGAAGGAAAGTGTATGTAGTAGACGTATATTTTTAGTGTGTGTGTGTGTGTGTGTGTGTGTGTGTGTGTGTGTGTGTATATGTGTGGAGTATGTACAGTGCCTTCAGAAATTGTTTATACCTTTGGTCTTTTTACAAATGTTTTTCTTAAAATGGATTTAATTGTAATTTCTTTGGCAACGATCCACACAAAATATTATTTGAAAGTGAAATATTTTTTTTAATGAAAAATGAAACTAACATATCTTGATTTAGATAAGTAATCAACCCCCTGAGTCAATACATGTTAGAATCACCTTTGGCAGTGTTAACAGCTGTGAGTCTTTCTTGGTAAGTCTCTTAAGAGCTTTCCAAACCTGGAATGTGAACATTTGCCCATTATTCTTTTCAAAATTCTTCAAACTCTGTCAAATTGGTTGCTGATCATTGTTATTAAAAACATTTTCAGGTCTTGCCATAGATTTACAAGCGGATTTAAGTCAAAACTGTAACTCGGCCACTCAGAAACATGTAAATGTTTTATCCTGAAAAACTCCCCAGTCCTTAACAATTACTAGCATACCCATAACATGATGCAGCCACCACTATGCTTGAACATATGGAGATTAGTACTCAGTAATGTGTTGTATTGAATTTGCCCCAAACATAGCACTTTGTATTCAGGACAAAAAGTTAATTGCTTTGTCATATTTTTTGCAGTATTACTTTAGTGCCTTGTTGCAAACAGGATGCATGTTTTGGATTTAACAGCCTTTACAGCCTTCCTTCTTTTTACTCTGTCAATTAGGTTGGTATTGTGGAGTAACTACAATGTTGTTGAGCCATCCTCAGTTTTCTGCTATCACAGCCATTAAACTCTGGAACTGTGTTAATGTCACCGTTGGCCTCATGGTGAAATCCCGGAGTGGTTTCCTTCCTCTCCAGCTACTGAGTTAGGAAGGACGCCTGTATCTTTTTAGCGACTGGGTAAATTGACAAACCATCCAAAGTGTAATTAATAATGCTCAAAGGGGTATTCAGTATCTGCTTTTTTTAAATTTTCATCCATTTACCAATAGGTGCCCTTCTTTTCGAGGCATTGGAAAACCTCCCAGGTCTTTGTGATTGAATCTGTGTTTGAAATTCCCAGCTTAACTGAGGGACCTTATAGATAATTGTATTTGTGGGGTACAGTATTATTTGTTAAACAGTATTATTGCACACAGTAGCTAGGTTTCCATCCAATTGGCAACTGAATTTCATGCGAATATTCTAGAATCCACATGAAAATATGCTAATTTCCCCACCAGTGGTATGTTTCCACCAAATGGACTTGTTGCGGATAAAATATGAGTGTGTGATGACGTACTGCACACAAAATGTACTTTTTCGCTTATATTTTCATGTACAGAAAAAAATAATCTAAAGTTCAATGTGTTTCAATCGCATTTTCAACTCTACCAATAGTTTTGTTACAGAAACTGTTGTGTTAAATAGCAAATGTACCTGCACTCTAGCCAACAGATACAGTGCGGGTAGGCTCTGCGGGTTAGCAGGTCTACTTGATGAGATTATTATGGATAAGATCGAGAATATTTTTTATTTGTCAAACGGCAGTCAAGCATCAATCATCATGTCACAAGAACAAGACCCATGCTCTAATAAAGACTCAATAATCCATGCTTTCTGGGAATGCCATGAAGTCTGAAAGTTATGAGCGGAGCTAGAAAGTTGGCTGTCAGAAGTATTACAATATAAACTTACTTTATCGATCCCACCATGTATGAACAAATGATCTGTCGGCATTTATAAAAGTACACCGAAACTTCCTGCTTCCACCACAGCTGTCATTTTTTTTAATACAATATAACTTTACTCGCATAGAAACAACTGGGGATGGAAACGTGGTTAATGAGTCCATGCAACTTATTATGTGACTTGTTAAGCACATTTTTACTCCTGAACTTATTTAGGCTTGTCGTAAAGGGGTTGAATACTCACTGACTCAAGACATTTCAGCTTTTCATTCTTAATTAATTTGTAAAGATTTCGAAAAACATAATTGCACTTTGACATTATGGGGTATTGTGTGTAGGTCAGTGACACAATCTGAATTTAATCCATTTTAAATTCAGGTTGTAACACAACAAAATGTGGGGGAAAATCAAGGGGTGTGAATACTCTGAAGGCACTGTGCAGTATGTGTGTATAGGTTATTGGTGTATTAAATGTGTGTGCATGTCTCTCCTCAGTGATCTCCTTCATGGAGGTGTACAATAAGAGCCTGTGTCAGCCCAGGGAGCTGCTGGTAGAGATCCTACAGGAGTACCCAGAGGAGGTAGAACACATCTTCATCCCATCCTGTGTGGTGCTGACACGCTGTGCAGGCTGCTGCAACGACGAGATGCTACAGTGTACGCCAACCTCCACGCATAACGTCACCATGGAGGTGAGAGACTGAGCGTTTTACATGTTTACCCTTACACATCTCCATCACACATTTAACTCCTATAACCCTACTTCTACATATAACAGAGTCGTCTCCAAGGAGGTGAGAAACTGACCCCTAACCTTTGACTGTTTAACCTCTAATCTCTTACATTTTGACTGGCCACCTCCCCAGAATGGCCCTTTGCAACACAATGCTTCTCAAGTTATGTGGGTCTGTATATGAGAGTGTAAACGGTATATGTTCTAGTATATTTGGGAATACACTACCGTTCAAAAGTTTGGGGTCACTTAGAAATGTCTTTGTTTTTGAAAGAAAAGCGCATTTTTTGTCCATTAAAATAACATCAAATTGATCAGAAATAGTGTAGAAGACATTGTTAATGTTGTAAATGACTATTGTAGCTGGAAACGGCTTATTTTTAATGGAATATCTACATAGGCGTACAGAGGCCCATTATCAGCAACCATCACTCCTGTGTTCCAATGTCACGTTGTGTTAGCTAATCCAAGTTGATCCTTTTAAAAGGCTAATTGATCATTAGAAAACCCTTTTGCATGTATGTTAGCACATCTGAAAACTGTTGTTCTGATTCAAGAAGAAATAAAACTGGCCTTCTTTAGACTAGTTGAGTATCTGGAGCATCAGCATTTGTGGGTTCGATTACAGACTCAAAATGGCCGGAAACAACAAACTTTCTTCTGAAACTCGTCAGTCTATTCTTGTTCTATTCTTGCGAAATTAAGACTATTCCATGCGAGAAATTGCCAAGAAACTGAAGATCTCGCACAACGCTGTGTACTACTCCCTTCACAGAACAGCGCAAACTGGTGCTAACCAGAGTAGAAAGAGGAGTAGGAGGCCCCGGTGCACAACTGAGCAAGAGGACAAGTATATTATAGTGTCTAGTTTGAGAAACAGACGCCTCACAAGTCCTCAACTGGCAGCTTCATTAAATAGTATCCGCAAAACACCAGTCTCAACGTCAACAGTGAAGAGGCGACTCCGGGATGCTGGCCTTCTAGGCAGAGTTGCAAAGAAAAAGCCATATTTCAGACTGGCCAATAAAAACAAATGATTATGATGGGCAAAAGAACACAGACACTGGACAGAGGAACGACTCCAGCATCCCGGAGTCGCCTCTTCGCTGTTGAGACCAGTGTTTTGCGGGTACTATTTAATGAAGCTGCCAGTTGAGGTCTTGTGAGGCGTCTTTTGAACGGTAGTGTATGTCCTAGAGCAGGTGGGAAAGGATGGAGTGTATATGTGAGCATGTTTGACCCATCTACATTGGGGCAAAAAAGTATTTAGTCAGCCACCAATTGTGCAAGTTCTCCAACTTAAAAAGATGAGAGAGGCCTGTAATTTTCATCATTGGTACACTTCAACTATGACAGACAAAATGAGAAAAAAAAATCCAGAAAATCACATTGTAGGATTTTTAATGAATTTATTTGCAAATTATGGTGGAAAATAAGTATTTGGTCACCTACAAACAAGCACGATTTCTGGCTCTCACAGACCTGTAACTTCTTCTTTAAGAGGCTCCTCTGTCCTCCACTCGTTACCTGTATTAATGGCACCTGTTTGAACTTGTTATCAGTATAAAAGACACCTGTCCACAACCTCAAACAGTCACACTCCAAACTCCACTATTGCCAAGACCAAAGAGCTGTCAAAGGACATCAGAAACAAAATTGTAGACCTGCACCAGGCTGGGAAGACTGAATTTGCATTAGGTAAGCAGTTTGGTTTGAAGAAATCATCTGTGGGAGCAATTATTAGGAAATGAAAGACATACAAGACCACTGATAATATCCCTCGATCTGGGGCTCCACGCAAGATCTCACCCTGTGGGGTCAAAATGATCACAAGAACGGTGAGCAAAAATCCCAGAACCACACGGGGGGACCTAGTGAATGACCTGCAGAGAGCTGGGACCAAAGTAATAAAGCCTACCATCAGTAATACACTCCGCTGCCAGGGACTCAAATCCTACAGTGCCAGACGTGTCCCCCTGCTTAAGCCAGTACATGTCCAGGCCCGTCTGAAGTTCGCTAGAGAGCATTTGGATGATCCAGAAGAAGATTGGGAGAATGTCATATGGTCAGATGAAACCAAAATATAACTTTTTGGTAAAAACTCAACTCGTCGTGTTTGGAGGACAAAGAATGCTGAGTTGCATCCAAAGAACACCATACCTACTGTGAAGCATGGGGGTGGAAACATCATGCTTTGGGGCTGTTCTTCTGCAAAAGGACCAGGACGACTGATCCGTGTAAAGGAAAGAATGAATGGGGCCATGTATCGTGAGATTTTCAGTGAAAACCTCCTTCCATCAGCAAGGGCATTGAAGATGAAATGTTGCTGGGTCTTTCAGCATGACAATGATCCCAAACACACCGCCTGGGCAATGAAGGAGTGGCTTCGTAAGAAGCATTTCAAGGTCCTGGAGTGGCCTAGCCAGTCTCCAGATCTCAACCCCATAGAAAATCTTTGGAGGGAGTTGAAAGTCCATGTTGCCCAGCAACAGCCCCAAAACATCACTGCTCTAGAGGAGATCTGCATGGAGGAATGGGCCAAAATAATAACAACAACAGTGTGTGAAAACCTTGTAAAGACTTGCAGAAAACTTTTGACCTCTGTCATTGCCAACAAAGGGTATATAACAAAGTATTGAGATAAACTTTTGTTATTGACCAAATACTTAGATGGATTTTTTTTCTCATTTTGTCTGTCATAGTTGAAGTGTACCTATGATGAAACTTACAGGCCTCTCTCATCTTTTTAAGTGGGAGAACTTGAACAATTGGTGGCTGACTAAATACTTTTTTGCCCCACTGTATATTCGACTCTATCTTCTCCTGTTTCCACAGATAAAAAGAATAAAACCCCACAAGCAACAAAATGATATCTTCATGAGTTTTACAGAACACAATGCATGTGAATGCAGGTAAGAAGTGTACACATGCTGCACGTATACATATACTCACAAACGATCTATTCCAGTGTTCTTCTCAATTCAGGGCATACGGAGGTCTTTCTACAAGGAATTCAGGGGATTGTAGATAAATTAGAGTATGTTCTGACTTCCAGGTGCCCTCTATCAACACACTGGTTTGGTCTGGTTTGGTCCATCCAGATCACATAGTGCATGCAGAGTCACTTTAAACTCTGCAGGTCACAGAAAAGTCACACTGCATGAACCACATATGAGCGTTTTCCTTTAACGCCTTAGCTGTTAATTTTGACCAAAAAATTGTGAAGATTTCTATCTTACTCGTGGAGGCTAAGTTCAGTGTGTAGCATTTCCACCTTTTCATAACCTGCATATAACCTGTTCACAAACCATTAAAGGGATGGTGCAAGATATTTGTCAATCAAGCAGTTTTCGGTCAGATGAATTCATGGATTCCAATATTATGTTGACGCGTGCAGTTTGAAGGAAGTTGAAGGTAGTTTCACAAGTCATTGCTAACTAGATTTAGTGCAATAACTGGAGGTCTACAGGAATAATCACAATTTTGAAGCTGTATTTATAATTATATCAAATATATACAACACATTTTTCACCAACAGGTTTCTGTGCAATGCACCACACGACTAATAAGCAAAGCATAACTGTATACCGATTACCAACTTCGGGTGCTTTAACATTATGGTTTGCGTTTTCAACACCGCAATCAAATTGATAGACTCAATCTCGATAAACAGAAAATACAGTGCATTCGGAAAGTATTCAGACCCCTTGACTTTTTCCACATTTTGTTACGTTACGTCCTTATTCTAAAATTGATTAAATTGTTTTGTTTTTTCCCCTCATCAATCTACACACTCTACCCCATAATGACAATGTAAAAACAGTTTTTTAGATCTTTCAGCAAAAAAAAAAATGAATAAAAAGGAAATATAACATTTGCATAAGTATACAGACCCTTTACTCACTACTTTGTTGAAGCACCCTTGGCAGCAATTACAGCTTCGAGTCTTCTTGGGTATGATCCTACAAGCTTGGCACACCTGTATTTGGGCAGTTTCTCCCATTCTTATCTACAGATCCTCTCAAGATCTGTTAGGTTGGATGGGGAGTGTTGCAGCACAGCTATCTTTAGGTCTCTCCAGAGATGTTCAATTGGGTTCAAGTCCAGGCTCTGGCTGGGCCACTCAAGGACATTCAGAGACTTGTCCCGAAGCCACTCCTATGTTGTCTTGGCTGTGTGCTTAGGGTCGTTGTTTTGTTGGAAGGTGAACCTTGGCCCCAGTCTGAGTTTCTGAGTGCTCTGGAGCAGGTTTTCATCAAGGATCTCTCTGTACTTTGCTCCATTCATCTTTCCCTCGATCCTGACTAGTCTCCCAGTCCCTGTTGCTGAAAAACATCCCCACAACATGATGCTTCCAGCACCATGCTTCACCTTAGGGATGGTGCCAGGTTTCCTGCAGATGTGACGCTTGGCATTCATGCCAAACAGTTCAATCTTGGTTTCATTAGACCAGAGAATCAGAGAATTTCTCATGGTCTGAGAGTCCTTTAGGTGCATTTTGGCAAACTACAAGCGGGATGTCATGTGCCTTTTACTGAGGAGTGGTGGTTCCAAACTTCTTCCATTTAAGAATGATGGAGGCCACTGTGTTCTTGGGGAACATCAATGCTGCAGAAATGTTTTGGTCCCCTTCCCCAGATCTGTGCCTCGACACAATCCTGTCTCGGAGCTCTACGGACAATTCCTTCGACCTCATTGCTTGGTTTTTGCTCTGACATGCACTATCAACTGTGGGACCGTATATAGATAGGTGTGTGCCTTTCCAAATCATTGAATTTAACACAGATGGACTCCAATCAAGTTATGGAAACATCTCAAGGATGATCAATGGAAACAAGATGCAGCTGAGCTCAATTTCAAGTGTCATTAGCAAAGGGTCTGAATTCTTATGTGAATAAGATATTTCTTTTTTTTTCTTTTTTATATACATTTGCAAACATTTTTAAAATCCTGTTTTTACATTTTCATTATGGTAGATTGATAAGGGAAAACATGAATTTAATCAATTTTACAATAAGGCTGTAACGTAACAAAATGTGGAAAATGTCAAGGGGTCTGAATACTTTCCAAATGCCCTGTACATCCCTCCCTACCTTGTACCCAGTATCGAAGGCTTGGCTTCGATACTGAAGTAGTATAATCAGATTAAAGCATTGTGACTGGTTGTGTTTATGCCACAGATAAAAGGTAATAGATTTTCAAAGTTAAATTACTAATATTTAGGCTATATTGAAGCATTAGGTTTTAGGTGCACGAGGAATAGCCGCTCATATCGTAGAGGAGGCAGAGCATGCGTTAAGCTTTCCTGAATAACTGGGCCTGCCGGGAGCATACTTATGTGGCCACATTATAGGACGATTTGATGATGATCTGAATCAGACAGCACATCTCAGTTTCAGAAGTAAAAATACAGTCAGACTGGCCTGCTACAGTGCCTTTCTAGACCTTGTAAACTGTTGAAAGATGACACAACTGATCCAAATGGAATGAAACATTCAAATCACAGGGCTTTTGCACCACTATTCAAATTACATTTTCACTGCCGTTTCCAGCCTAGAGTAGAATTTTGTACTCACTTGAAAACAATAATGCAATTCATTGCATTGTGGTGTTGTAGGCTAGTCTGGGTAGGATAATTGTATTGTCTCTAAACAAGATCTATAGGGGTGTTATTTTTTTTTTCACCTTTATTTAACAAGGTAGGCCAGTTGAGAACAAGTTCTCAATTACAACTGCGACCTGGCCAAGATAAAGCAAAGCAGTGCGACAAAAACAACAACACAGAGTTACACATGGAATAAACAAACATACAGTCAATAACACAACAGAAAATCTATATGCAGTGTGTGCAAATGAAGTAAGGAGGTAAGGCAATAAATAGGCCTTACCTATAGTGGCGAAGTTATTACAATTTAGCAATTAACACGGGAGTGATAGATGTGCAGAACAGGATGTGCAAGTAGAAATACTGGTATTTCAAGCAGAAAAAACAAAAAAATAAATATGGGGATGAGGTAGGTAGTTGGTTGGATGGGCTATTTACAGATGGGCTGTGTACAGCTGCAGCGATCGGTAAGCTGCTCTGACAGCTGACGCTTAAAGTTAGTGAGGGAGATACAAGTCTCAAAATTCAGTGATTTTTGAAATTCATTCCAGTCATTGGCAGCAGAGAACTGGAAGGAAAGGCAGCCAAAATAGGTGTTGGCTCTGGGGATGACCAGTGAAATATACCTGCTGGAGCGCGTGCTACGGGTGGGTGTTGCTATGGTGACCAGTGAGCTGAGATAAGGCGGAGCTTTACCTAGCAAAGACTTATAGATGACATGGGTTTGTGGGTTTGGCAATGAATATGTAGCGAGGACCAGCCAACGAGAGCATACAGGTCGCAATGCTGGGTAGTATATGGGACTTTGGTGACAAAACGGATGGACCGCATTCAATTTGCTGAGTAGAGTGTTGGAGGCTATTTTGTAAATGACATCGCCAAAGTCAAGGATCGGCAGGATTGTCAGTTTTACGAGGTTATGTTTGGCAGCATGAGTGAAGGAGGCTTTGTTGCGAAATAGGAAGCCGATTCTAGATGTAATTTTGGATTGGAGATGCTTAATATGAGTCTGGAAGGAGAGTTTACAGTCTAGCCAGAAACCTAGGTATTTATAGTTGTCCACAGATCCGTCCAGAGTAGTGATGCTAGGCGGGTGGGCGGGTGCGGGCAGTGATCGGTTGAAGAGCATGCATTTCGTTTTAGTAGCGTTTAAGAGCCGTTGGAGGCCACGGAAGGAGTGTTGTATGGCTTTGAAGCTTGGTTAGAGGTTTGTTAACACAGAGTCCAAAGAAGGGCCAGATGTATACAGAATGGTGTCGTCTGCGTAGAGGTGGATCAAAGAATCACCCGCAGCAAGAGCGACATCATTGACATCATTGATATATACAGAGAAAAGAGAGCTCCGTGTCTCTTGTCTTCACTGTTCTTTCATGCTCAATGGTGCACCTGGCCTCTGCTGCTTATCAGCTATTCCACTTTGTTCTAATACAAACTGTCCCTTGGCAATTTCCTTCAAACTGCATGCAGAGACATACAAATGTTATCTGAAGTTCATCTGAACATTGCCAAAATCTTGCAATATCCCTTTAATTAGGAGTTTGTTAACCGTTAGTAAACATGAGTAAACCATTGTATGTTTTTGTGACTACCTAGTTTATAAGTAGTCTGTATAGTTTTAAGGAGTTTTCTCCAAACCTATGAGTACTATGCAATGAGACGTTTCCCAATGCTTGACCTCCTGTACCCACTGGATTAGCTGTGAGCCCAAAGATGTGTTGCTCCATAATCAGTTACAGCCAAATTATCAAGTTGAGCAACAAAATAGACATGGCAATCTGCTATTGTTATCAGATATTGTGTGTGTGTGTGTGTTTCAAGGAGATAAGTCGGGGAGAAAGACAGCCTTGTCAGAGGTAACGACAGTATCGTCATGACTATTTAGGGATCAGGGATGGACAATACTAGAGTAGCAGAGTGCTACAGGGCCACCCAAGCTAATACCATGCCTATGTCCACTGTTGACGTGAATCTGTTTACGAAGAAACAAACGGTGGGCTATGAGGTAGCATCATGTTTGTTTCTGTCTTTCAGGCCAAAGAATGAAGTGAAAGAACAGAAAGAAAAGTGAGTACAGACTCTTGCTGTGTTGTGACTATCTGCCTTCATTTTTTTTCTTGTCCATCTCTGTCTTTTTCGCATTGTCTTTCTCCCGCTATCTTTCTCCATCTTCTTCTCTCTCTCTCTCTCTCTCTCTCTCTCTCTTTATCGCTATTTCTCCTGTGCTCACACGTTTCCGGCATTTCTCTTTCTCAACCTGTGTTGTTACGCACAGTATACAACAATGTATCAAATGATCACTGACACCACCATGTTGGCACAGATCCAGTGATCTTCCTGTAGTTTAGGAGTTCACAAAGAATCACATCCCTTCTATCCATTCTAATTCCATGACCCTTTGAGCTCTCAGGTGAGACACACAGAAAACCCACAGAATACTTCAATTCAGGTGAATGAGTGACACCTGATGAGGTCAATGCCTTCGGCACATTTCATTTATTGTCATTTTTTTATGCACCTGCTTCTCTTTACATTCCTCTGTTATGGTCCTTCCTTTACTCTCTAAACATGTCTTTAAGTATGTCTCAGGGTTCATGTCTCTACCTTTGTTTTACAGGCTCCTGTGATGTGTAGATAACGCTGTGTGTTTTTAGAGAACCTCTTTAACCTTTTCTTTTTTTACTGTTTATGGGTCTGGCTTTAGTGGTTCTGTTCCACTACAATTCGCCAAAGGATGTACTAAGGGTCGCTATACTGCCTTCTCCGCCTCTACATAGGATTGTCTCGTTTTCCTATGGCCTAATCCTATAGCATTACGAGGGTTTTTGGTAGTATTTAGGTTTTATATGTCGGGTATCCTGCGTTATAGATGAGGGTTTGTTTCTGAGACCTCTGACCGACCTCGTTTTAACCATCTATGTGTCTGAAGGGTGAGGGCTTTAGTGCTCCTTGCCACCATGATTCTACTGTACACACTGTACACTTCTGTACACTTCTGTTGTTGATGCTACCGTGCGTTACTGTTGGCTCAACCTTGACCTCTGACTTTGCTGTGGTCAGGGGCCTCTTTGGTAGTTAGTGTCACAGTGGTAGTGTTAATGATGCTACCAAAAGGCCTTTGGTCATCATCCTAAGGAAGGAACTCAAGTCCAGGTTCACCCAAGCCTGTTCCTTTCTTGTCACATTTTGGTATATACAGTGCCAGTCAAATGTTTGGACACACCTACTCGATCAAGGGTTTTTCTTTATTTTTACTATGCTCTACATTGTAGAATAATAGTGAAGACATCAAAACTATGAAATACACATATGGAATCATGTAGTAACCAAAAAAGTGTTAAACAATTCAAAATATATTTTATATAGTAGATTCTTCAAAGTAGCCACCCTTTCCCTTGATGACAGCTTTGCACACCCTTGACATTCTTTCAACCAGCTTCATGAGGTAGTCACCTGGAATGCATTTCAATTAACAGGTGTGACATGTTAATTGTTAATTTGTGGAATTTCTTTCCTTCTAAATGCATTTGAGCCAGTCAGTTGTGTTGTGACAAGGTAGTGATGGTATACAGAAGATAGCCCTATTTGGTAAAAGACCAAGTCCATATTATGGCAAGAACAGCTCAAATAAGTAAAGAGAAACGATAGTCCATTAAACGCTTTGATAAAACTGGTTCTCACGTGGACCACCACAGGAAAGGAAGACCGAGAGTTACCTCTGCTGCAGAGAATAAGTTCATTAGAGTTACCAGCCTCAGATTGCAGCCCAAATAAATGCTTCACTGAGTTCATGTAACAGACACATCTCAACATAAACTGTTCAGAGGAGAATCAGACCTTCATGGTCAAATTGCTGCAAAGAAACCACTACTGAAGGACACCAGTAAGGTGAAGAGACTTGCTTGGCCAAAGAAACATGAGCAATGGACATTAGACCGGTGGAAATATGACCTTTAGTCTCATGAGTCCAAATTTGAGATTTTTGTTTCCAACCGCAGTGTCTTTGTGAAACGCAGAGTAAGTGAACGGATTATCTCTGCATGTGTGGTTCCCACCGTGTAGCATGGAGGAGAAGGTGTGATGGTGTGGGGGTGCTTTGCTGGTGATACTGTCAGTGATTTATTTATAATTCAAGGCACATTTAACCAGCATGGCTACCACAGCATTCTGCAGCGATACGCCATCCCATCTGGTGTGTCATTTTTTTGTTCAACAGGATAATGATCCAACACACCTCCAGGCTGTGTAAGGGCTATTTGACCAAGAAGGAGAGTGATGGAGTGCTGCATCAGATGACCTGGCCTCCACAATCACCCAACCTCAACCCAATTGAGATGGTTTGGGATAAGTTGGACCGCAGAGTGAAGGAAAAGCAGCCAACAAGTGCTCAGCATATGTGGGAACTCCTTCAAGACTGTTGGAAAAGCATTCCAGGTGAAGCTGGTTGAGAGAATGCCAAGAGTGTGCAAAGCTGTCATCAAAGCAAAGGGTGGCTACTTTGAAGAATCTACAATATAAAGTATATTTTGATTTATTTAACACTTTTGTCGTTACTAGATGGTTCCATAAGTGTTATTTCATAGTTTTGATGTCTTCGCTATTATTCTACAATGTAGAAAATAGTCAAGATAAAGAAAATCCTTGAATGTGTGTCCAAACTTTTGACTGGTACTATATACCCTGCAGCTGTAAAATTTCATATACTGTTATCTCAAACATGATGAATCAGCGAGCTCAGCTGCCCCTCATCGTCCAGCATTTATTTCAAAATGTTAAGAGTAGCCGAAGGAGTGTTTTGGGGGAAAAAAACAACTTCCACAGCCAAACTTAAATATGAAACCTGTGAAACCCTTTCTTTCTGGTGTAAGAGGGTACCTGAGTGGCGCAGTGTTCTAAGGCACTGCATCTCAGTGCAAGAGGCGTCACTACAGTCCCTGGTTCAAATCCAGGCTGTATCACATTCGGCCGGGATTGGGAGTCCCATAGGGTGGCGCACAATTGACCCAGCGACATCCGGGGTAGGCCGTCATTGTAAATAAGAATTTGTTCTTAACGGACTGGCCTAATTAAATAAATGTTAAATTAAATATAAAACAAAGAATGTCTCGAAGCCAGTGTTCTTTTGTTCATTTCTTTTCCCAGAACGGTGTTCAAATGTATTACCATCATTTGGTTCTATTTCAGTCCATTCTCAGTCCATATAGTCTCTGTGTGAATGAACAATTGACTAACTGATCTCTGAACTCTGTTCAGTTTATTTGTCTCTGTCCGTCCTCCTCAGATGTCTCTGCGTTATTGTGCTTCTTTCTCTATTTCCAGAGAACCCTGGAAAGGCAAGGGCAAAGGCCAAAAGAGAAAGCGAAAGAAAAAGCGTGACAAAAAGAATCGCCACTCGTATGTCAGCTCGGCCTTCTCCTCGCTCCACCTGCACCTGACTGTGGCGTTTCTGATCATTAAGCTTGTTTGGGAGGAGTTAATTTGCCCCTTTTAATTAATTGCCTCTCTATTCACCGCCCCACCACTCCACCCAATACCACCACACACATCAATTGGCATGAGACTGTAGATAGATGTCATCCCTAAATAATAAATAACATATGATCCTAGATCTATGTTTAGGGGTGACTTCTACCTCATAACCCTACCTCCTTACCTCACTACCACCCCCACCCCCCTGGTGATAAGGCACCCTGGGCGGTGTGGGGATGGGGGAGAAGGAATGGAGTGATAGGGTAATGGTGAAGGTAACAGAACTGAACCTACCAGCATGGCTTTTTGCAGGCGATGTCACTAATCCCGTATCTGTTGTGGGAATCATCCAAGGCCTATGTCAGTGTTGAGTCTGTCTCGCTTTGCTGTGTCTCCAACTTTTCCTCTTTTCTTTTTAAGTGTTTCTTTTTATCCCCCCAAACAGGCTTTTTCTGTTCCGTCCGCCATCACTGGGCTTTGTTTGTGATATAAGGATACGAGAGATGGCTATCACATTGTTGTTTCTTTCTGGGTTATGTAAACCAACAAATTGTTTAGCCCATTCTGTTTGTGCATTCTCTTTGTTGCCTCTATGGGTCTGAACAACACAAAGAACACAAAAAGATGTTTCGTTTGGTGCTGTTTTTACCGGAAAGAGGTGCTCATGTTTCTAAAATGGTCTTAATGTCAAAGAATAGCGTTATTCTGTTCGTTGTGCTGTGCCTTTAGTTCTCAATGGAATGTCTGTCTGTCGTCCCCCATACTCAGTGAAAAAGGTTTTGTCCACTATTAACACCTCTGTGTGGGAACATAATGGCACAGTCTCTACTGTTCTGTCATTTAAACCAGATCTATCTTGTGGTATCTACTGGTTCTCTATCTGATCTGTGTCTATAAGGGACAACATTTACTTGTAATCTTTTAATTCAATAAAAACTCATCCTGTATCTTTAGGGATGAGTTTAATTTGAATTTTTTTTGTTGTAAGCCTCACGTCCCAGCCAAAGCTTGCTAGTGCATGTCTAACCGAAACAATGCATACTGTACGTGGGCAAGCCAATCATCCTAAAAATCACTCCCCCCTACGAGACAGTAGGAGGGGGTCTCCCTGCCAGCATGGGCTGAGTCGGGAGCCAGGAGACAGGGGAGAGAGATATAGTGAAGGGTTTAGGGGTAATTTTGCTGCTTGCAAATTGGTTCTGTTTTTGTACAACCCTCTGGCCACATGCTATAATTCATCCTATTTTACCCACACCACAGACTGCACATTGACACAGACTGCACATTGACACAGACAGCACATTGACACAGACTGCACATTGACACAGACTGCACATTGACAGAGACTGCACATTGACACAGACACCACATTGACACAGACACCACATTGACACAGACAGCACATTGACACAGACTGCACATTGACACAGACTGCACATTGACACAGACGCCACATTGACACAGACACCACATTGACACAGACTGCACATTGACACAGACTGGACATTGACACAGACTGCACATTGACACAGACTGCACATTGACACAGACTGCACATGGACACAGACTGCACATTGACACAGACTGCACATTGACACAGACTGCACATTGATACAGACTGCACATTGACACAGACTGCACATTGACACAGACAGCACATTGACACAGACAGCACATTGACACAGACAGTACATTGACCCTGGGAGTGTGAAGTTTCAGCATGTGATAAGAGGGTTGACCTTAAGGAAAATGATCTTGGAAGTGTTTTTCTATATTAACACCATTATAATAAACATTCTCCCTCTCTTTTTCTCTTCCTCCTTTTTCCTCTTCTTCATCCTTCTCATTTCCTCTCCTCTCTCTCTGTCTACAGTCAGTGCGAGCCATGTTGTGATGGCTGTTTAGCGAGGAGAAAGCGGTTGTTCATCCAGAACCCTCTGACCTGCCAGTGTTCCTGCAGAAACTCTGACGCCGACTGCAGGGCACGTCAGCTGGAGCTCAACGAGAGGACCTGCAGGTGTGTGTGTGTGTGTGGGGGGGGGGGGCTTGTTATATCACTCTTGGACTCATAACTCCTTTTGGGAACCAAGATGGTGTTTGGTGGCATTTCTTGACCACATGAAGGCATACCATTAGCCAAGAACCTGACCAAGAAATTGGCGCTAAGACCACAAGTGTGTTTTCATGCAATCATATGTTTCTGTCTGTCTTCTCTGTGATCCCCAGATGTGACAAGCCCAGGAGATGAGTCTAAGCTTAAGATGAAACAACGTGAAGGGACATTCACAAGATATTTCACAGCACTTTCAACTCTGAGCTTATCTTCTTTGTGGAAAGCATTCCCCTGGACTGACTGAGAAACAGCAGTGAGAAAAGAGAGGGGGAGAGAGAAAGAAATAATACATTAATAGAAAAATAATCCCAATGTATCTGCATATACTAAGAGAGAGAGAAAGAAAAAGTACAGAATTTGTATTGCTGCTAAAAGAGCTAACTAAAACCCATCGTTTGGCGTTTGACTGGACTACGGTTTTGTTGTTGATTCATTTATGCAAATACTTCACTGGATATGTGTGAGTACTGTGGTTATGTGTTAAATCATGAGGAACAAAACCTTGCTATGTGGTACGTATATCCACAGAAGAGGAAGAGAAGAGGAAGGAAGGAAGAACATTCTTCCTGACCCATAGACTCCCTTTGCAGGAACCCAATGGCAATGGCAGGACAGCCAATGGGAGATGGGGATCCGTCCCTTTATGACAGCACTTCCTTTTCCTTAAAGGAAGTTCTAGAACTGATGCGTGGAACGTGTGGAAAGCTAGAACTGTGTATTTTGCTGGCCTAGCTAGCAGCGGAACTGGATTTGGAGTGCCATAATACCCAAAGGGATACTGATGATTGATTTTGGTATACATGGAAACCACTAGAAACAACTGATACTGTAGCTTGATTCCATTGAGAAACTGCCTCACAAACTGTGCTAATCACTTTAGAGTGAGAAATCCTGAATTAGCTTCTTAAATTATTTTTGTTTATTTTTGGGGGAGGGGAGGGGGATGTTATGCTGTCTGTGGTTGAACTCAATACAGAATGCAATAGTATCGATGGCAAGCAGTCTGTATATACTATACCTACTTAATATCCCTTATGTCATAGTCCACTATAGATAATTTATAATGTTAGAGTATTTTCAGTATTCAGTCCTCTACCCATATTTAATTTGATCTATTTATATATCAAGTGTTATGTTCCTTTGGGTTTCCCCCCTTCCTGCTATGTGATGCCATTGTGGTCTCCATTCTGCCTAGCTACAAGGAGATACTGCTCTAGGCTTTTATAAGAAAAAGAAAGCCTTTACGTTAACATTCCTGAAATGGATCATTTGTATGGACGCCATCTATTCTGGATTTATCAACCCTTTTTTATAGAGGGTGGAGGTTCTGTGTGTGATTTTTAACCTGCTCTATGGTCTTGGCGTGTGTGTGTGTATGTGTGTGTGTGTGTGTATGTGTATATGTGTGTGTGTGTGTGTGTGTGTTAGAGAGGCAGAGGAGGCTTATGCTTGTCTTGAGCTCCATCACGCAGATAACAATAAACCATTGCTAAAAGAAAGCTTGGCCTACCAAGTCAACTGATTGTATTACAGCTAGCAATCTGCAATATCAAGAATATATGATTTCATGATAATAGTACTTATGGTTTCTTTTCCAATATTAACATGTTTTTTTCTGTGACAGTGTAAAGTAGTAAAGCATATTTATTTACAAATTATATTTCTTATTTTGTATATCAAATTGAGGAAAAGGTTGCTGTGTTTTGAAGCAGTGGGTTTTGAAGAGGTTGTATGACTTATTGGTTGTGTTGTGTTTGAAACAGCTTCTCCAACATACGACAGCCATCTTTGATATCTGTTATGACTACGAAACTCGAAAAGGTATGCACTCACACAGCTCATAAGAGCATGTGCTGTGGAATATAAAACATGATTCAAAAGAAGAAATTCCTGAACACCTTTGACAAAGAGCTGTAGACCAAAATAGTGTATGAATAAAAAGGTGAGATTTTGCAAGGCAGCAGTGTGGAGGAATTTCTTCTTTTGAATGCCCATGGAACTCCAGAAAGCCATTAGGCACATGGGGAAATACTTCTGATGACCTCTTATCTAGGAACTTTGGAAGTGTGTTTTTACCTGCTATAGGCCACGTTCCAATTCTTTAAATTGTCTTCCTTCCGCTCTCACAAAGTGACCTGACAGGTGCTGGTCACTGATCACAATGAGTGAGTTAGCAATGCGAGCTAGCATGTTCACCACTAACAAAGGTGGACTAGTTACTGTAAAAATACTCCTGTGAAATAATCTCAGACTATTATCCCTGCTTTGCTATGTGGTAAAGGTTTGGTGACAACAGTCTCAAGGCCAGTGGTTCCCAACCAAGGGTACTTGGACCCTTGGGGGAACTTGGCCAATCCACATGGGGTACTTGAGAAGACTCATTAGACCAAGGGTACTCTGGGCAGAGCAGAAGTTCTCATTTACAATTGCGACCTGGCCAAGATAAAGCAAAGCAGTTCGACAGATACAACGACACAGAGTTACACATGGAGTAAAACAAACATACAGTCAATAATACAGTATAAACAAGTCTATATACGATGTGAGCAAATGAGGTGAGAAGGGAGGTAAAGGCAAAAAAGGCCATGGTGGCAAAGTAAATACAATATAGCAAGTAAAACACTGGAATGGTAGTTTTGCAATGGAAGAATGTGCAAAGTAGAAATAAAAATAATGGGGTGCAAAGGAGCAAAATAAATCAATTAATTAAATACAGTAGGGAAAGAGGTAGTTGTTTGGGCTAAATTATAGGTGGGCTATGTACAGGTGCAGTAATCTGTGAGCTGCTCTGACAGCTGGTGCTTAAAGCTAGTGAGGGAGATAAGTGTTTCCAGTTTCAGAGATTTTTGTAGTTCGTTCCAGTCATTGGCAGCAGAGAACTGGAAGGTGAGGCGGCCAAAGGAAGAATTGGTTTTGGGGGTGACTAGAGAGATATACCTGCTGGAGCGTGTGCTACAGGTGGGAGATGCTATGGTGACCAGCGAGCTGAGATAAGGGGGGACTTTACCTAGCAGGGTCTTGTAGATGACATGGAGCCAGTGGGTTTGGCGATGAGTATGAAGCGAGGGCCAGCCAACGAGAGGGTACAGGTCGCAATGGTGGGTAGTATATGGGGCTTTGGTGACAAAACGGATTGCACTGTGATAGACTGCATCCAATTTGTTGAGTAGGGTATTGGAGGCTATTTTGTAAATGACATCGCCGAAGTCGAGGATTGGTAGGATGGTCAGTTTTACAAGGGTATATTTGGCAGCATGAGTGAAGGATGCTTTGTTGCGAAATAGGAAGCCAATTCTAGATTTAACTTTGGATTGGAGATGTTTGATGTGGGTCTGGAAGGAGAGTTTACAGTCTAACCAGACACCTAAGTATTTGTAGTTGTCCACGTATTCTAAGTCAGAGCCGTCCAGAGTAGTGATGTTGGACAGGCGGGTAGGTGCAGGTAGCGATCGGTTGAAGAGCATGCATTTAGTTTTACTTGTATTTAAGAGCAATTGGAGGCCACGGAAGGAGAGTTGTATGGCATTGAAGCTTGCCTGGAAGGTTGTTAACACAGTGTCCAAAGAAGGGCCAGAAGTATACAGAATGGTGTCGTCTGCGTAGAGGTGGATCAGAGACTCACCAGCAGCAAGAGCGACCTCATTGATGTATACAGACAAGAGAGTCGGTCCAAGAATTGAACCCTGTGGCACCCCCATAGAGACTGCCAGAGGTCCGGACAGCAGACCCTCAGATTTGACACACTGAACTCTATCAGAGAAGTAGTTGGTGAACCAGGCGAGGCAATTATTTGAGAAACCAAGGTTGTCGAGTCTGCCGATGAGGATGTGGTGATTGACAGAGTCGAAAGCCTTGGCCAGATCAAAAAATACGGCTGCACAGTAATGTTTCTTATCGATGGCGGTTAAGATATCGTTTAGGACCTTGAGCGTGGCTGAGGTGCACCCATGACCAGCTCTGAAACCAGATTGCATAGCAGAGAAGGTATGGTGAGATTCGAAATGGTCGGTAATCTGTTTGTTGACTTGGCTTTCGAAGACCTTAGAAAGGCATGGTAGGATAGATATAGGTCTGTAGCAGTTTGGGTCAAGAGTGTGCCCCCCTTTGAAGAGGGGGATGACCGCAGTTGCTTTTCAATCTTTGGGAATCTCAGACGACACGAAAGAGAGGTTGAACAGGCTAGTAATAGGGGTGGCAACAATTTCGGCCGATAATTTTAGAAAGAAAGGGTCCAGATTGTCTAGCCCGGCTGATTTGTAGGGGTCCAGATTTTGCAGCTCTTTCAGAACATCAGCTGAACGGATTTGGGAGAAGGAGAAATTTTTTATTTTATTTTTATTTCACCTTTATTTAACCAGGTAGGCTATTTGAGAACAAGTTCTCATTTGCAACTGCGACCTGGCCAAGATAAAGCATAGCAGTGTGAACAGACAACACAGAGTTACACATGGAGTAAACAATTAACAAGTCAATAACACAGTACAGAAAAAAAGGGGAGTCTATATACATTGTGTGCAAAAGGCATGAGGAGGTAGGCGAATAATTACAATTTTGCAGATTAATAACTCTGGAGTGATAAATGATCAGATGGTCATGTACAGGTAGAGATATTGGTGTGTAAAAGAGCAGAAAAGTAAATAAATAAAAACAGTATGGGGATGAGGTAGGTAAAAATGGGTGGGCTATTTACCGATAGACTATGTACAGCTGCAGCGATCGGTTAACTGCTCAGATAGCAGATGTTTGAAGTTGGTGAGGGAGATAAAAGTCTCCAACTTCAGCGATTTTTGCAATTCGTTCCAGTCACAGGCAGCAGAGAACTGGAACGAAAGGCGGCCAAATGAGGTGTTGGCTTTAGGGATGATCAGTGAGATACACCTGCTGGAGCGCGTGCTACGGATGGGTGTCGCCATCGTGACCAGTGAACTGAGATAAGGCGGAGCTTTACCTAGCATGGACTTGTAATTGACCTGGAGCCAGTGGGTCTGGCGACGAATATGTAGCGAGGGCCAGCCGACTAGAGCATACAAGTCGCAGTGGTGGGTGGTATAAGGTGCTTTAGTGACAAAACAGATGGCACTGTGATAAACTGCATCCAGTTTGCTGAGTAGAGTGTTGGAAGCAATTTTGTAGATGACATCGCCGAAGTCGAGGATCGGTAGGATAGTCAGTTTTACTAGGGTAAGTTTGGCGGCGTGAGTGAAGGAGGCTTTGTTACGGAATAGAAAGCCGATTCTTGATTTGATTTTCGATTGGAGATGTTTGATATGAGTCTGGAAGGAGAGTTTACAGTCTAGCCAGACACCTAGGTACTTATAGATGTCCACATATTCAAGGTCGGAACCATCCAGGGTGGTGATGCTGGTCAGGCGTGCGGGTGCAGGGAGCGAACGGTTGAAAAGCATGCATTTGGTTTTACTAGCGTTTTACTGGCATTGAAGCTCGTTTGGAGGTTAGATAGCACAGTGTCCAAGGACGGGCCGGAAGTATATAGAATGGTGTCGCCTGCGTAGAGGTGGATCAGGGAATCGCCCGCAGCAAGAGCAACATCATTGATATATACAGAGAAAAGAGTCGGCCCGAGAATTGAACCCTGTGGCACCCCCATAGAGACTGCCAGAGGACCGGACAGCATGCCCTCCGATTTGACACACTGAACTCTGTCTGCAAAGTAATTGGTGAACCAGGCAAGGCAGTCATCCGAAAAACCGAGGCTACTGAGTCTGCCGATAAGAATATGGTGATTGACAGAGTCGAAAGCCTTGGCAAGGTCGATGAAGCACAGTACTATCTTTTATCGATGGCGGTTATGATATCGTTTAGTACCTTGAGCGTGGCTGAGGTGCACCCGTGACTGGCTCGGAAACCAGATTGCACAGCGGAGAAGGTACGGTGGGATTCCAGATGGTCAGTGACCTGTTTGTTGACTTGGCTTTCGAAGACCTTAGATAGGCTGGGCAGGATGGATATAGGTCTGTAACAGTTTGGGTCCAGGGTGTCTCCCCCTTTGAAGAGGGGGATGACTGCGGCAGCTTTCCAATCCTTGGGGATCTCAGACGATATGAAAGAGAGGTTGAACAGGCTGGTAATAGGGGTTGCGACAATGGCGGCGGATAGTTTCAGAAATAGAGGGTCCAGATTGTCAAGCCCAGCTGATTTGTACGGGTCCAGGTTTTGCAGCTCTTTCAGAACATCTGCTATCTGGATTTGGGTAAAGGAGAACCTGGAGAGGCTTGGGCGAGTAGCTGCGGGGGGGGCGGAGCTGTTGGCTGAGGTTGGAGTAGCCAGGCGGAAGGCATGGCCAGCTGTTGAGAAATGCTTGTTGAAGTTTTCGATAATCATGGATTTATCGGTGGTGACCGTGTTACCTAGCCTCAGTGCAGTGGGCAGCTGGGAGGAGGTGCTCTTGTTTTCCATGGACTTTACAGTGTCCCAGGACTTTTTGGAGTTGGAGCTACAGGATGCAAACTTCTGCCTGAAGAAGCTGGCCTTAGCTTTCCTGACTGACTGCGTGTATTGGTTCCTGACTTCCCTGAACAGTTGCATATCGCGGGGACTATTCGATGCTATTGCAGTCCGCCACAGGATATTTTTGTGCTGGTCGAGGGCAGTCAGGTCTGGAGTGAACCAAGGGCTGTATCTGTTCTTAGTTCTGCATTTTTTGAACGGAGCATGCTTATCTACAATGGTGAGGAAGTTACTTTTGAAGAATGACGGGAACTGACGGGATGAGGTCAATGTCCTTCCAGGATACCCGGGCCAGGTCGATTAGAAAGGCCTGCTCACAGAAGTGTTTAAGGGAGCGTTTGACAGTGATGAGGGGTGGTCGTTTGACTGCGGCTCCGTAGCGGATACAGGCAATGAGGCAGTGATCGCTGAGATCCTGGTTGAAGACAGCAGAGGTGTATTTGGAGGGCCAGTTGATCAGGATGACGTCTATGAGGGTGCCCTTGTTTACAGATTTAAGGTTGTACCTGGTGGGTTCCTTGATGATTTGTGTGAGATTGAGGGCATCTAGCTTAGATTGTAGGACTACCGAGGTGTTAAGCATATCCCAGGTTAGGTCACCTAACAGAACAAACTCTGAAGCTAGATGGGGGGCGATCAATTCACAAATGGTGTCCAGGGCACAGCTGGGAGCTGAGGGGGGTCGGTAGCAGGCGGCAATAGTGAGAGACTTATTTCTGGAGAGAGTAATTTTCAAAATTAGTAGTTCGAACTGTTTGGGTATGGACCTGGAAAGTATGACATTACTTTGCAGGCTCTCTCCCCCTTTGGCAGTTCTATTTTGATGGAAAATGTTATAGTTGGGTATGGAAATCTCAGAATTTTTGGTGGCCTTCCTGATGGGGAAGGCTTGGGCGAGTTGCTGTTGGGGGTGCAGTGCTGTTGACCGGGGTAGGAGTAGCCAGGTGGAAAGCATGGCCAGCCGTAGAAAAATGCTTATTGAAATTCTCAAATGTGGTGGATTTATCAGTGGTGACACTGTTTCCTGTCTTCAGTGCAGTGGGCAGCTGGGAGGAGGTGTTCTTATTCTCCATGGACTTTACAGTGTCCCAGAACTTTTTTGAGTTAGTGTTGCAGGAAGCAAATTTCTGCTTGAAAAAGCTAGCCTTGGCTTTTCTAACTGCCTGTGTATAATGGTTTCTAGCTTCCCTGAACAGCTGCATATCACGGGGGCTGTTCGATGCTAATGCAGAACGCCATAGGATGTTTTTGGGAAGATGGGCCGAGACATGGGCACCAGACAAGCCGGCTGAGGCGTAGAAGCCCTACGATCCGGCTGAGGCGTGTAAGCCGGACGAGCCGGCTGAGGCGTGGGAGCCTGACGATCTGGCTGAGGCATGAAAGCCTGACGAGCCGGCTGAGGCATGACGTGGGATGGGAGCCTGCCGAGGCAACCGAGGCAAGGAAAGCTCTCGAGCCAGCTAAGTCGTGGAAGCCCGATGAGCCAGCTGAGGTACCCCCGGTTCCATCGGCAGCAACACCCGGACCTGACGTCAACAACAAAAATAAAAACAAAAACTCCCTGATTATTCAAATTGTGGTGTCAGCGTTCTGTAAGGAGAGACGCTTGGAGACTAGAAGCAAGTGCAGGGAGTGAACCTTATTTTTAAAAAATGTATTAATTATTTTTTTTACCCCTTTTCCCCCCAATTTTGTGGTATCCAATTGTTTAGTAGCTACTATCTTGTCTCATCACTAAAACTCCCGTACGGGCTCAGGAGAGACGAAGGTTGAAAGTCATGCGTCCTCCGATGCACAACCCAACCAAGCCTCACTGCTTCTTAACATAGCGCGCATCCAACCCGGAAGGCAGCCACACCAATGTGCCGGAGGAAACACCGTGCACCTGGCAACCTTGGTCAGCACTTCATTGGACTCACCTGTACTCCTTTATGTTTTGATTGCCTTCCCTATATCTGTCTGTTCCTGTTTCATCCCCATGTCAGCATGCACTGCGCCCGGCCCGCCACAGGAGTCGATGGTTCGCGATGACACAAGGATATCCCTTACCGGCCAAACCCTCCCTAACCCGGACGATGCTAGGTCAATTGTGCGTCGTTACGACAGAGCCTGGGCGCGAACCCAGAGTCTCTGGTGGCACAGCTGGCGCTGCAGGACAGCGCCCTTAACCGCTGCGCTACCCGGGAGGCCCAGGGAGTGAACATTTAAATAATAAACAGACATGAAACATGACAGGACAGCGTCTGGACATGAAAAACATAATGACAATAATGCCGACACTGGGATGAAACAGAGGAACAGACAGATATAGGGAAGGCAATCAAAACATGAAGGAGTACAGGTAAGTCCAATGAAGCGCTGATGCGCGCAACAAAGGTGACAGGTGTGCGTAATGATGGATGATGGGCAGCCTGGGGCCCTTTATAGCCGGGGGGGAGGGGGGGGCAGGCGTGACAGTTTCTTCAGTTATATCACACCCTCTGAACCAATTATGCTAATTATGGAAGCCCATGGTAACCTAGGTTGAATATACTTGTTATCTTCAACCTAGATGGTAACCAGGAAGTATCCTGTGGCCTCATTTATAAACTGCGTATGTACAAAATATACCTCAAAATGCGCATGTGCCAGTTGTCACACAAAATTTGGCATTTTACAAATTGTACTTGACATGAGAAGGTGCTCACCTCCCCGCAAACCTTAGACCATGTGTACACACATCTGCTAGTGGTTTAAATATTGTATTGCAAGCTGGCAAGTAAGTATTGTGTGCAAATGGGGGACATGATGAAAAGCTTATTTTGAATGCAGCTATTTGCCGTTAGTAAGAAAAGCAAAAATCAGTGTTTAATTTTTTATAGGAATCTTTTACATATTTTATTTTCATAACCATTTCCGAGTAAAAAATATGCGCTGCATGTCCTCCCTCTCCCATACTAACCCACATGGGTGGTTAAAAGATGAACAAGGTCGACGCTCCAGTACAGTTGGTGACGGTAATCCACCTTAAAGTTGGTTGCCAACCGCCATATAAAATCCACAGAAGGAGAAGAAGTATGAACGAGGATATAATAATCAAAGACAACTAACCTAAAACTATCTAGGTTTCCCCTTTTATCTGTGGATTAATTGACAATTTTTTTATTGTTGATTTTGTGTGACTCAAAATGGGTAAAAATTCTACAAAGATCTGGGGAAAAAAGGATCATGTGCATTTCAGGAAAAATAACAACCCAAAGTTGGATATTTCCTAGGACAAATTAGCTAGCAACAGCAAGCTAGCAAAATGTCCATACATGCTTCGTGTGCGTTTTAACCTGTCTGTCACGCCCTGACCTTAGAGATCCTTTTTATGTCTCTATTTTGGTTTGGTCAGGGCGTGAGTTGGGGTGGGCATTCTATGTTTTGTGTTTCTATGATTTTCTATTTCTAGGTTTTGGCCGGGTATGGTTCTCAATCAGGGACAGCTGTCTATCGTTGTCTCTGATTGGGAACCATACTTAGGTACCCTTTTTCCCACCTGTGTTTGTGGGAAGTTAACTTTGTCTGATGGCACTTAGCCTTAAGCTTCACGGTTTGTTTTGTATTGTTTATTGTTTTGTCGGTGTCATTTAGAATAAAAGAGAAAATGTACGCTCACCAGGCTCCACCTTGGTCCAGTTCTTTTAATGGCTGTGACATTGTCCCCAAATTAATATTGTTGGTTGAGAGTTGTTTTTGGTGTTTCAACCTGCGTGCCATGACTGGGTCTGGTGAGGAAAGGCTAAATCAACATGCACAGATGGCAGACGCACGCACTGAGTTGTTTTGGTCACCATGTAACGGGAAATATGCTAAGTATGGCGTGCCCCAAGTTTATACATTTCAATATACGTGAGCAGACTTTTAAAAAATGGCGCGTGCAAAAATGTCTGAAATTTACGCAACGGTTATAAATGAGGCCCTTGGGGAGCAGAGCAGAAAATCCAATCCTAATCTCCCTGTAAATGTGGATTACAGGGAGTTTGTTGGGTTTTTGGCCATGTTTGTTTTGAAACAAGTGCCCTCTTAGTCCCAGAGGTAGCCATTTCCCGCCGGATTACCCGTTAGCGCAGAGCGCTAATGCAGTTGTGTGAAAACACTTCTATACCACAACGATTTATTCTACTCATGAAATATACCATAAACCCATTTAATCCCAGGGGCCCTCACAAGGCTAAACACCCTTAAGAATGCCATAAACTATTTAATCTGTGATTTACTCCTGTATCCAGGGGAGGTGAGCGACCTAGCCATCCATTTCTCTCCCCCGCTAGCTATGTAAATATAGCCTAACACAAGCTAGCTAGCTGACCTGCTGGACTTTACTCTGTTAGTTTAGCAACGGTGAGTCTGTGACAGATTTGATTGTTTTTATAAAGGGACAGTTTAATGTGTGATCCAACACTGTTATCATTCTGGTTCCTCTCTCTCGCTTAAAGGAGGGAAAATATAACGGGAAGTCCAGAATGACTAAGCGTTTTTGTTGTTGTTTGTGAAGTATTGTGTTTTAGTCAAGAACTCCAGCCATGGTTATGTTACTACTGTATATACAGGTCTGGTTGCCCGCATTTAGTAACTCTTCAGAAAGTCAGACTTTTTCCACAGACTTACTTTTCCAATGTTTATTGATTTATCATGGTGGGGAACTCTCCTTGTACCCTGTTTGTCTCTTTGTCTCTCCATTAATTTATCTGTTGTAATCTAGAGCAATATTTTATGGCAAACCACACAGGGAGCAGAATAACATATTATTTATTTAAAGTCTAACCTGTTGGGGGGAGGTTCTAAGCTAACATATGGAATTGTTTTAAGATGGTCATACTATGGATAATTTAGCTTTTTGCTTTAAAATTTTAGGACCCCTTTTGGTCCAAAAAATATAATATTGAATTTGTCCTTTACTACTATAGCCCAGATAAACGCATTGAATAACACATTCATTAATGGCAAATGAATTATAAGAAACAAGGTTTTGGAGTCTAAAAGATATAAGAAAGCTCAGAAAATATGCAGTACCAGTCAAAAGTTTGGACACATCTACTCATTCAAGTTTTTTGTTGTTGTTTTATTTTACTATTTTCTACATTGTAGAATAATAGTGAAGACATCAAAACAATGAAATAGCACATATGGAATCATATAGCAACCAAAAAAGTGTTAAACAAATCCAAATGTATTTTAGATTTTAGATTGTTCAAAGTAGCCACCCTTTGCCTTGATGATAGCTTTGCACACTCTTGGCATTCTCTCAATCAGCTTCATGTGGAATGCTTTTCCATCAGTCCCAATAAGCGCAAACCAGATGGGTTGGCGTATCGCTGCAGAATGCTGTGGTAGCCATGCTGGTTAAGTGTTTCTTGAAATATAAATAAATCACCGACAGTGTCACCAGCAAAGCACCCCCAGACCATCACAACTCCTCCTCCATGCTTCACGGTAGGAACCACACATGCAGAGATCATCCGTTCACATACTCTGCATCTCATAAAGACACGGCGGTTGGAATCAAAAATCTCAAATTTGGACTCATCAAACCAAAGGCCAGATTTCCACCGGTCTAATGTCCATTGATAGTGTTTCTTGGGCCAAGCAAGTCTCTTCTTCTTATTGGTGTCCTTTAGTAGTGGTTTCTTTGCAGCAATTCAACCATAAAGGCCTGTTTCACGCAGTCTCCTCTGAACAGTTGATGTTGAGTGTCTGTTACTTGAACTCTGTGAAGCATTTATTTGGGCTGCAATTTCGGAGGCAGGTAACTCTAATGAACTTGTCCTCTGCAGCAGATGTAACTCTGGGTCTTCCTTTCCTGTGGCGGTCCTCATGAGAGCCAGTTTCATCAAAGCGCTTGAAGATTTTTTGCGACTGTGCTTGAAGAAACTTTCAAAGTTCTTGACATTTTCCGCATTGACAGACCTTCATATCTTAAAGAAATGATGGACAGTCTTTTTTTTGTTGCTTTATTCGAACTGTTCTTGCCATAAAATGGACATGGTATTTTACCAAATACGGCTATCGTCTGTATACAACCCCTACCTTGTCACAACAAAACTGATTGACTCAAGTGCATTAAGCAGGAAAGAAATTAATAAGGCACTGTCACGACTTCCGCCGAAGTCAGTTCCTCTCCTTGTTTGGGCAGCGTTCGGCGGTCGACGTTACCGGTCTTCTAGCCATCGCCGATTCACCTTTCATTTTCCATTTGTTTTGTCTTGTCTTCCTACACACCTGGTTTACATCTCCTACTAATTAACATGTGTATTTAGTCCTCTGTTCCCTCCATGTCTGTGTGGGGTATTGTTTATTGTCAAGGTTGGTACGTTTCTGGCTGGTTTGCGCTGGGTTTTGTTTTATACCTGTGCTTTGTGGCAGCCGGTACTTTGTACTTGGGTTTTGTACTTTGTGCTGCCTCACTTGTTCTTTGGGCATTTGTGTTTTGACGAGGTTGCGTTCTGTATTATGATTGCCTAAGTAAAGTGCTTTGTCCACTCATCTCTGCTCTCCTGTGCCTGACTTCCATGCACCAGCTACACTCACCATTGACAGGCACAACTGTTAATTGAAACGCATTCCAGGTGACTACCTCTTGAAACTGGTTGAGAGAATGCCAAGAGTGTGCAAAGCTGTCATCAAGGAAAAGGGTGGCTACTTGAACAATCTACAATCTAAAATACATTTGGATTTGTTTAGCACTTCTTTGGTTACTACATGATTCCATGTGTAATTTCATAGTTTTGATGTCTTCACTATTTTTCTACAATGCAGAAAATAGTCAAATAAAGAAAAACCCTTTAATGAGTTTAAGCCTTTAACCCTTTAGTGTCCAAACTTTTGACTGGTACTTTATATATAATATATATTATAATTTGTACACATATTTAAACCTTTTTTTGGGTGGGCACAAAACTACATTCATACTTCCATTGATTTGTTTTTATTACCAGTAACGGTTACCTTCAGAGAGTCCCCTGGCATTTGTGGGGGTTATAATAGTTTGTATGTCAACCCGTTTGGAAGCTAAAGATGCTTTAGTGAGAAGAACGATTTTCGGGATGTCTCATGGTCTGACAAACATAGTTCTGAAGTGTGACTTCAGCAGATGCGGTGGATTTTTCTCTCTCAAATAAAAACCAAATCAAATTGTATTAGTCACATGCGCCGAATACAACACGTAGACCTTACAGTGAAATGCTTACTTACGAGCCCCTAACCAACAATTCCGTTTTTTTTTAATGAATAAAAATGAATAAGAATAAGAAATAAAAGTAACAAGTAATTAAAGAGCAGCAGTAAAATAACAATAGCAAGACTATATACAGTGGGGTACCGGTAAAGAGTCAATGTGCAGGGGCACCGGTTAGTTTAGGTAATATGTACTTGTACTGTAGGTAGAGTTATTAAAGTGACTATACATAGATGATAACAACAGAGAGTAGCAGCGGTGTAAAAGGGGGGAGGGGAATGCAAATAGTCTGGGTAGCCATTTGATTAGATGTTCAGGAGTCTTATGGCTTGGAGGTAGAAGCTGTTTAGAAGACTCTTGGATCTAGACTTGGCACTCCGGAACCGCTTGCCGTGCGGTAGCAGAGAGAACAGTCAATGACTAGGGTGGCTGGAGTCTTTGACAATGTTTAGGGCCTTCCTCTGACACTGCCTGGTATAGAGGTCCTGGATGGCAGGAAGCCTGGCCCCAGTGATGTACTGTGCCGTACGGACTACCCTCTGTAGTGCCTTGTGGTCGGAGGCCGAGTAGTTGCCATACCAGGCAGTGATGCACCCAGTCAGGATGCTCTCGATGTGGCAGCTATAGAACCTTTTGAGGATCTCAGGACCCATGCCAAATCTTTTTAGTTTCCTGAGGGGGAATGGCTTTGTCGTGCCCTCTTCATGACTGTCTTGGTGTGTTTGGACCATTCTAGTTTGTTGTTGATGTGGACACTGAGGAACTTGAAGCTGTCAACATGCTCCACTGCAGCCTCATCGATGAGAATGGAGGCGTGCTCAGTCTTCTCCTGTACTCCACAATCATCTCCTTAGTCTTTGCTACGTTGAGGGATAGATTGTTATTCTTGCACCACACGGCCAGGTCTCTGACCTCCTCCCTATAGGCTGTCTTGTCGTTGTCTGTGATCAGCCATGTTGTGTCGTCTGCAAACTTAATGATGGTGTTGGAGTCATGCCTGGCCATGCAGTCGTGGGTGAACAGGGAGTACAGGAGGGGACTGAGCACCCCTGTGGAGCTCCAGTGTTGAGGATCAGCATGGCAGATGTGTTGGTACCTACCCTCACCACCTGGGGTGGCCCGTCAGGAAGTCCAGGATCCAGTTGCAGAGGGAGGTGTTTAGTCCCAGGATCCTTAGCTTAGTGATGAGCTTTGAGGGTACTATGGTGTTGAACGCTGCACTGTAGTCAATGAATAGCATTCTCACGTAAGTGTTCCTTTTGTCCAGGTGGGAAAGGGCAGTGTGGAGGGCAATAGAGATTGCATCATCTGTGGATCTGTTTGGGCGGTATGCAAATTGGAGTGGGTCCTGGGTTTCTGGGATAATGGTGTTGATGTGAGCCATTACCAGCTTTCAAAGCACTTCATGGCTACGGACGTGAGTGCTACGGGTCTGTAGTCATTTAGGCAGGTTGCCTTTGTGTTCTTGGGCACAGGGACTATGGTGGTCTGCTTGAAACATGTTGGTATTACAGACTCAATCAGGGACATGTTGAAAATGTCAGTGAAGACACCTGCCAGTTGGTCAGCACATGCCCGGAGTACAAGTCCTGGTAATCCATCTGGCCCCGCAGTCTTGTGTATGTTGACCTGTTTAAAGGTCTTACTCAAGTCGGCTACGGAGAGCGTGATCACACAGTCGTCCGGAACAGCTAATGATCTCATGCATGCCTCAGTGTTGCTTGCCTCGAAGCGAGCATAGAAGTGATTTAGTTCGTCTGGTAGGCTCGTGTCACTGGGGCAGCTCGCAGCTGTGCTTCCCTTTGTAGTCTGTAATAGTTTGCAAGCCCTGCCACATCCGATGAGCATCAGATCCGGTGTAGTATGATTCAATCTTAGCCCTGTATTGTTGCTTTGCCTGTTTGATGGTGCGTCTGGGGGCATAGCAGGATTTCTTGTAAGCTTCCGAGTTAGAGTCCAGCCCCTTGAAAGCAGCAGCTCTACACTTTAGCTCAGTGCGAATGTTGCCTGTAATCCATGGCTTCTGGTTGGGGTATGTACGTACAGTCACTGTGGGGACGACGTCATCAATGCACTTATTGATAAAGCCAGTGACTGATGTGGTGTATTCCTCGATGTCATCGGAAGAATCCCGGAACATGTTCCAGTCTGTGATAGCAAAACAGTCATGTAGTTTAGCATCTGCTTCATCTGACCATTTTTTTATAGACCGAGTCACTGGTGCTCCCTGCTTTAATTTTTGTTTGTAAGCAGGAATCAGCAGGATAGAGTTGTGGTCAGATTTACCAAATGGAGGGCAAGGGGGAGCTTTGTATGTGTCTCTGTGTGTGGAGTATAGGTGATCTAGAATTGTTTTCCCTCTGGTTGCACATTTAACGTGTTGATAGAAATTTGGTAGAACTGATTTAAGTTTCCCTGCATTAAAGTCTCCGGCCACTAGGAGCGCCGCCTGTGGGTGAGTGGTTTCCTGTCTGTTTATTTCCTTATACAGCTGACTGAGTGAGGTCTTAGCGCCATTTCACCTTTCAGCAGGATATTGCATCATCTGTGGATCTGTTAGGGCGGTATGCAAATTGGAGTGGGTCTAGGGTTTCTGGGATAATGGTGTTGATGTGAGCCAGGACCAGCCTTTCCAAGCACTTCATGGCTACAGACGTGAGTGCTACGGGTCGATAGTCCTTTAGGCAGGTTGCCTTTGTGATCTTGGGCAGATGTACTATGGTGGTCTGCTTAAAACATGTTAGTATCACAGACTCGGACAGGGAGAGGTTGAAAATGTCGGTTGTTGGCTTTTAGTATGAAACCAATGCAGATGAACCCTTAAGGCAGGAGGAGTGCACAACTCCATTTGCAGAGGGCTGCAATTCTGCTGTATTTTCTTTTCACTTGCATCTCATTTATCTTTAGAGACACTGATTATTTTAGATGACAAAAATACACTGGGACCATGCAGAGTATGGAGGATGTGGTAGGGATGGATAGACAGATGAGGAGAAAGTGCAAGAGGTTTATTCCGTAAATGAGCTCATGTAGTGCTCATTTGGTCGACACCCTGTGCAGTAGTCCAGAAGACGTGCGTCTAGACAGGTAAATCACTTGTCCTGCTGATTTTATTGGAGAGTGACATTACTCTGACCACTCCCTTTATCTGACCGAGGTGTGTGTGTATGTGTCTGTGTCTGTGTCTGTGTGTGTGTGTGTAAACTAATATGTGCTCCCACTCACGTACACTATCTCCATTACACTTCTAAGTCATCTGACCTATATTTACCCACAATTCTTTGACATTCCCTGACTCTGAAAGAGGACCTTACTGAGTCATAACGTAGCGAGAGATGTGGAGTGGGACATAGGAACAGTTGGAGCGGAGGGTGCTGAAAGAGACGAAAGGATGTTGAAGGATGAAATAAATAAGGGGACTTGTTTGGCGATGGCTATAGCAGCTTAGATCACCTCTCATGTTTGGTCTCTCTTGGCCAGTTTGGTGAGCTGGAGGTTTATGGTGACCTGGCTCCACCCACTCACCCACTCACATGGGTAGAGTTAGCCCAGCTTACTCTCATTACCACTGAGTGTGCGTGTTAGTGTCTGTGTGTGTGTGTGTCAGACTTCACTTCTTATTTAGTCGAACTGCTCAGGAATGAGCTATTACCATATGACAGAGTGGGTCACCACAACAAATGAGCATTTTAAAAAGCTCTACCTTGCTCTCATTCTCTCATACCAACTACCAGCACTAAAGTCTTTGGGCCTGCTATTGGTAGTGTATAGACCTAGCTACAAGCAGAGAGGAGAAGAGAGAGGAAGAGGGGAGAAGACAGGGAGAGGGGAGAAATGAGAGCGGAGAATGGAGAGGAGGAGGGAAAGGAGAAGGAAGAGGATATGAGAGGGGAGATGAGGGTGGTGGGACTATGTTGTGTTTTGGGGAATGAAGCAAACAGGTCTAGCCTTGTTATGGATCCCCATAAAGTCAAGCTTTACAGCGGAAATGTAACTGCAAATCAGCCACAGATTGTTCTGAAAACTAGCAGGGAAGTTGGGTTGGCCATAATCTTGGTTAACCCCATAAAGAAAGAAAGAAAGAAAGAAAGAAAGAAAGAAAGAAAGAAAGAAAGAAAGAAAGAAAGAAAGAAAGAAAGAAAGAAAGAAAGAAAGAAAGAAAAGATAGATAGATAGATCTGTTGTTCTGCCCCTGAACAAGGCAGTTAACTCACTGTTTGTTCCTAAGCTGTCATTGAAAATAAGAATTTGTGCTTTAACTGACTTGCCAAGTTAAATAAAGGTAAAAATAGTTTTTGAAGTAGTCAAATGTCCTCTTCTTGATGCCAACAGGGTCACCAGGAGGGATCAGACAATGAAGTTGGAAGTCCCACCCAGTTGACTACATTTGAAATGGTGGAAGCCCTCAATGGCACTGCCCATGCTAATACATCCTTTAGGCCACTAGAGGCCTCTATCATTCTCTATGGCTTACCCAAAACTAAAGTCTCAATAATTGGTCAGCTCCTCAATTAAGTTCTGGCTTCATACGTGTTAAGATCAATACATGCTAGAATGAGGAGCAGAATCGCAACGAGAAGCGGAACCCTCTCTTCGCAAGTTATGAGCCGAATGTCCCCTCCCCTTTCCGAAATTTGAAAGATGCTATCACCTGCGAAATTGTGATTTGTCCAAATAACCAGTGACAAAAAAAAAACATTGGAACTACTGCTGCTCTTATCCTACACATCCCATTCAGTCCCAACAGATTGTCTTGGTGCAGAATCTTTCCACAAGAGGTTAGGTTGGCTACACATCAAAGATGGACTCAACAATAAAGGATTAGGGTGTATAATGTATAGTAGAGCGTGATTGGCAAACTGATTTGCACATAAAGCAGAGACAGAAAAGACTCTTGATGATCATTCTGGGGAATGTTGGCAAATGTTGAACCACCCTAATGGAGGATAAGAGTTTGCCTTCATAAACCTGACCCTCATAATCCTAAAGTCCAAAAGTGAATTGCCACCAACTGTGCATGTGTTTTTTTTTTTTGGGGGGGTATCGTTGTGGGGACCATAAGTCCAAGGATAGTAAAACAAGGAAAATTCGGGAAAATGCAAGGAAAATTGTCATTTTAGGCTTAGGGGTTAGATTTAGGGTTACGATTCCAGTCAGGTGTTAGGGTTAGGGTTTAAAGTTAGGGTTAGTTTAAGGGTTAGGTTTAGGAATTAGGGAAAATAGGATTTTGAATGGGAATCATTCTCAAATCAAATTTTATTGGTCACATACACATGGTTAGCAGATGTTGTTGCGAGTGTAGTGAAGTGCTTATAGTAAGTGACACAGTCACAGAGACATCATGAACTCTTCATTATCGTCAAACATCTTTGGTCGTTGATGTTTAGGAAAAGCATCAACCATAAACACACTGATGTGTCATGATCATTGATTGCATTGAGTTGTATCGTGTAATGTCGCTATGGCAGGACTGATGATGACACATACTGAACTGACAGTACTTGGACAAAAGATGAACCAGTGAGCAATCAAACCAGGGCAAAGTTGATGCCTCCCTCCTTCCATGCCTCCGTCAAAACATAAAAACAAGACTCTCTCTCTCTGTCTGTCTTGCTCTTCCTAAATCTTCTTGAAATTGGTGCAATATGTATCTGTGACTCAGTCCTCTGATCTCACTTTACAGTACTCCAATCGAATTTAGAGATCATTTCAAAATGACCACAACAAACTTTGACCAGAACATTTGGCAGAGCAGCATCATCTGTGACTTTTCCCTCAGAGAGCTTGACATATATCTGATATAGTTGTATGTGGGTGAAGTGTTGTCACTTCACAACACTTCACCCACATACAACTACAGTGGGGCAAAAAGTATTTAGACAGCCATCAATTGTGCAAGTTCTCCCACTTAAAAAGATGAGAGAGGCCTGTAATTTTCATCATAGGTACACTTCAACTATGACAGACAAAATGAGGGAAAAAAATCTAGAAAATCACATTGTAGGATTTTTAATGAATTTATTTGCAAATTATGGTGGAAAATAAGTATTTGGTCAATAACAAAAGTTTATCTCAATACTTTGTTATATACCCTTTGTTGGCAATGACAGAGGTCAAACGTTTTCTGTAAGTCTTCACAAGGTTTCACACACTGTTGCTGCTATTTTGGCCCATTCCTCCATGCAGATCTCCTCTAGAGCAGTGATGTTTTGGGGCTGTTGCTGGGCAACACAGACTTTCAACTCCCTCCAAAGATTTTCTATGGGGTTGAGATCTGGCGACTGGCTAGGCCACTCCAGGACCTTGAAATGCTTCTTACGAAGCCACTCCTTCGTTGCCTGGGCGGTGTGTTTGGGATCATTGTCATGCTGAAAGACCCAGCCACGTTTCATCTTCAATGCCCTTGCTGATGGAAGGAGGTTTTCACTCAAAATCTCACGATACATGGCCCCATTCACTCTTTCCTTTACACGGATCAGTCGTCCTGGTCCCTTTGCAGAAAAACAGCCCCAAAGCAGGATGTTTCCACCCCCATGCTTCACAGTAGTTATGGTGTTCTTTGGGTGCAACTCAGCAGTCTTTGTCCTCCAAACACGACGAGTTGAGTTTTTACCAAAAAGTTATATTTTGGTTTCATCTGACCATAAGACATTCTCCCAATCTTCTTCTGGATCATCCAAATGCTCTCTAGCAAACTTCAGACGGGCCATGACATGTACTGGCTTATGCAGGGGGACACGTCTGTCACTGCAGGATTAGAGTCCCTGGCGGCGTAGTGTGTTACTGATGGTAGGCTTTGTTACTTTGGTCCCAGCTCTCTGCAGGTCATTCACTAGGTCCCCCCGTGTGGTTGTATGTCTTCCATTTCCTAATAATTGCTCCCACAGTTGATTTCTTCAAACCAAGCTGCTTACATATTGCAGATTCAGTCTTCCCAGGTGGACAGGTGTCTTTTATATTGATAACAAGTTCAAACAGGTGCCATTAATACGGGTAATGAGTGGAGGACAGAGGAGCCTCTTAAAGAAGAAGTTACAGGTCTGTGAGAACCAGAAATCTTGCTTGTTTGTAGGTGACCAAATACTTATTTTCCACCATAATTTGCAAATAAATTCATTAAAAAATCCTACAATGTGATTTTCTGGATTTTTTTTCTCATTTTGTCTGTCATAGTTGAAGTGTACCTATGATGAAAATTACAAGCCTCTCTCATCTTTTTAAGTGGGAGAACTTGCACAATTGGTAGCTGACTAAATCCTTTTTTTGCCCCACTGTATATATACCATATATACCAAAGGGTGTTGTGGTCATAGCTGTGTTTACATCTATCTGAAATTACCTGCAATGTCAGTTGCATTGGTCTAATGGGATGGGCTTAGCAACCATGCTAATTCGCCAAGGGCATTTACTGGTGGCGTGATTGAGATATACCAAAGGCTTCCTGTAGACTAATTTGCTATGTGTCATTGTATTGTTGTATTAGCTCCCTGTGCTGGTCTAGAGGCTACCCTAATTTACTGTGGGTATGTGGTAGTTCTGGTATTGTATTGGCTCAAGGCAGTGGGGCAGTCAGTGGCTAGGCTAATTATCCATGGCTAATTACTGGTAGTAGAGCCGACACAGAGACACAGTGTCCAGGAGCAGCAGACATTTCTGAGGGATTAGGTGACCGGGGGCCGGGGGGCCGCTGTAGGTTGAGATTAAGACATTCCCAACATGTTCTCTTTAAAACAGGCCTATTCCTGACCACTTAAATCATTTACATGTGATAACCCCTGCTTCACTGAGCATTGCCAGATGTGTGGGGTCAAGTTATGTGGGCGTGTGTGTGTGTATGTACACGCACGCGCACATGTTGTTAATGATTGCCATTTATACAAGGACCTGTACATAGCTAGACATGACCGACTCATCTTCATGATAGCTACTGAGGTGAGACAGGCCGCTCATGCAAGGACCTGTACATAGCTAGACATGACCGCCTGGTCTTCCTGATAGCTACTGAGGTGAGACAGGCAGTCCCTCCATCAGTGCACATTCACAAGCATTCTCTTGTCAGAGGAGGCTGGTTTGATGTTGATGATATGTTTTCTTGTATACCAAATATGCCAGATTTTGATGTTGTGGGGGTAGGCCAAATTTGGAACCAGGTTAGCATTTATTGAGATAACTCGTGTACTGGAGGCAGCTCTGCAGAGCGGTCACTAGCTGGCACAGCCACAAAGTCATCCAACCTAACCTTAACCACACTGCTAACCCTAATACCTTACCATAACTTTAAATTAAGACCAATAAGTATTTTTTTCCATTAATGTTTATGATATGATCAATTTTGACTCCGCAGCTGCATTTAGGAAGTGAGTTGCTCTTTTGACCACTACATGGAGAAGACCTTTGCTGCCAAGTTGCTTGAAATTCCAGCCCCTCGTGTCACGCCTGAACAGCCTTGGTTATCAGTGCAAACTTGTGGTGCTGATATTTGGAACAAAGGCAAAGCAGCTAGCAAGGTACTGCTCTATGTCAGCTGTCAAAGGCAGCCTAGATGTATGAAGAAGATGTTTTCTGTATCCAGATATCCGTATCCTTCTAAATGTTTAAATCCTTCTCGACTGTAATGTACTTTGTAGATTCAAATAAGGTATTTGTTGTGTGTGTGTGTGTGTGTGTGTGTGTGTGTGTGTGTGTGTGTGTGTGTGTGTGTGTGTGTGTGTGTGTGTGTGTGTGTGTGTGTGTGTGTGTGTGTGTGTGTGTGTGTGTGTGTGTCAGAGTAAAAGCATGGGATTGATGCTGAGGAAGAAACATGGGATAACATAATTATCTGGTGACTATCCTCTATGCATGCAAAGTAAGTATTTGTGAGATAAAGACATTGGAGGGAATTTGTGTTCCTACAGTATGAGACTCAGTATAGGACAGAGCTGATGCATTAACTTACCTCAGCCCTTCCATGTTCTCACATATGTACAGGGTACGTGGTCTAAGTGTACAGTGATAATCCCCCTAAGCCTAACAAACAGAAATAATACATCTGCATTACAGAAGAACCTGAAACAGAACATAAAAACAGATGACATCATAAGGAATTACCCCAGGCTCTATAGTGCGTCATTGGTTTCTATGATTCTTTCGTTTCCTTCTAATTTGACTCGTATTAACTGTGACCTTGTCACATTACGTTACATGTCGATCATATATTGCCTATACATTAGGATTATATACTGTAACACTAGGGGATAAACCATAATCTGCTTACTGTGCCATATTTAGGGGTTTAATGTTCATGGATGGATAGCTATAACCAAATCCATTTAAGACATCTAGCCCCACATCAGTCAGACATGGGCTGTGTGTTAAGCTGCATCAGAGGGGCCCACTGCTGTGTCAGAGAGCTTGCTGCATCAGGATACTTGCTGCACCAGGGGGCTCGCTGCGTCACAAAGCTCATGCTCATTCGTGGAATAAGTACTCAATTGTCATGCTTGTGTTAAAGTAAATGCTATACATCAAATTACTGTTGGTCTAAGCCCTTGGTTTGCAAAGCTAACATATGGAATTATTTTAAGATGGTCATAACATTATTATTTAGCCATTTGATTTTGAATTTCAGGATAAAATTGGTATAAAAAAAGATGTAAAAATAATTTGATAAAATATTGAATTTGTCCTTTACTGATATAGCCCATAGGAATCCATTGAATTACACATTAATCAATGGCAAAACAGACAGTCAAAAAATAAATCATAAGGAATAAGGTTTTGAAGTGTGTGTCCTATATCAAGGAGAAAACTCAGAAAATAATAATAAATTAGACCCATATTTAGTCACTTTGGTTATGCCACTTTTTACACTCTATTCACATTGTTCCCTTTTTACAGCACGTACTGAGTTACCTTCTGAGGACTCCCCTGAAGCTTGTGTATGTCATAGAGAGTAGCGGTGCATGGTTAAACCAATGAGGAAGCCAAGCCAGAGAAAAATGCTGTATTGCAACATATGTGTTGTGATAATTGTGTTGTTTGCTCTATAACCTGTTAGTTCATATGCCTTGCCACCGTGATACAGTATATAGGCCTAAGGCGGAGACAATTAGAAGACCCAGCGGCAGAATAGACTCAACCACATCTTTGTTTCATCACAAAGCTGGAGAGAAACATCTGTCCAGTGAAGTCCACAAAGCATATTGCATGTAACAAACAGACCTACAGCTTGGTCAAGCAAGTTAATGTTTCCGACATTTTCGTACTAAACAACTATTGATTTAGAACCACGAAGAGTCGCAAAGAAAACAGGAGCAGCCTCCACTATTCCAGCGCCATTTGTGTGTGTGTGCGTGCAAGCAATAGTTTGCAACTGCAGCCCACAATTAAGGGCATTCCTGCACGTGGGAATTCTTTAATCTACGGGAACGTCCCCCTCGAGCATCGCATTGGTTCCTACATGAACACCACCCCCATTTCATTGTACTAGCTACCATGGTACAAAAATTAACCGTGGTGGTAGAATGAAAAAATACCATGGTGTTGTACTAGCAGCATTTAGTGAAACATGAAAACATGGTAGTTGTTTACAATGCATTATGATGGTCTGTGGACCGCCGTATTTCAGGTAAAGGGACCAAAAACATTGTAATTTATGGTACTCACATAATGCAATATTGACCACTAGCTCTGCAGTGGCAAAGCGTAGGCCTAGTACCCTCTTAAACTCCTTTAGCTCATAGTGAGCTACACACATGGCCTAGTACTGTTGTGTACCCTCTTAAACCTTGGGACCTGGATATGGTAAATTTGTGCCACAGTTTAGACTACTAATGTGGTGCAATGACAGAATGATGCAATTTACCACAATCTGCCACCATCTACCACAAACGGTCGAAGCATAAGCCCGAAACTTTTAATTGAGGAACCACTGTATGGTGAAAAGAATGAAGGGGGTCTGAAACCTTGAAGATTTAAAATAGTTAGTTTATCTGGTGCTTCTCTCTTCAATGCAGTTTTCAGTTGTCACTCTCTCATTCAACTGATTTGGCTACTCTTATACAATTCTAAATAGCCAACATACTACTAAACAATCTGTATAAAGGTATTAATTATCATCTTATCTCATAGACACATTTTCATCATGTAATTCTCAATATATCCCTAAAAACAGCAAGTTACAATGTTTCACTTTGTTTACTCTCTGTAAGATCTTTGTTGGTCCTGTCGCCATGACTGCGGTAGGCTAGCTTCACTGGAGCTAACTTGAGCCAACGTTAGCTTCTATGCTAACAGACTTTTATAAATGTATAATTTTTTTAAAACACAATATAAAAATAACAACAATTATATCATTACACTCCGCTTAACTTGGTGTTTCATATCCTATGCTTTATAACTCACTGACCGTGATGATAATGTTTAAAATACTTTGTTTATCTGGTGCTTTTCTCTTCAGTTTTCAGTTTTCAGTTGGATTTCTCATTGAAATGGCTCACTGACTAGGCAGGCTAGCAACCACTAGAGTGAGTGGCTCCCTCTGCAGACCGAAACAAGCACAACACCCCTTTACTATAAATACTGTAAATTATTACAAAATGCCAAAGATTTGGCAACCATACATCTCACATTCTCCCACATTTCAGGTTGGCAACACAGGGAACCCAAACATGAGCAAAAAAATGCTACTATTAATACAAAAAGTATTACCCATTTTTTCAAATAAACTATTTCCCTTCTTCTTTGATGTTACAGACAAACTAGAACCAAAAAGTAGCCTGCTTCTGACTTTCCCATACTGGTATATACTGGTATATAAATTCATCAATACCAACCAACCTCTGTTGACCTTGGGGGGGGTATTTATTTAATGTGTTATACTGCCATTGTAATGCAAAATCAATAAAGATGGTATACATATGATAATTTTTCAGGAATGCTCACAATCCAGGAACTCCCCGAATTGGGGATCTCTATTGCACCCTTTTCTGCACCCTACTTGGAGAGAAACTCTAAATCAAATCAAATCCTTTCAAATCAAAATCCTTTTTTTCTACCCAATTGGTAGTAGTCTTGACTCATCACTGCAACTCCCATACAGACTCAGGAGAGGCAAAGGACAAGAGCCATGCATCCTCTGAAACACAACCCAACCAAGCAACACTGCAACCCAGAAGCCAGCCACATGGGCATTGTGTGGAAACACCATACACCTGGTGACCTGGTCAACATGCACTGTGCCCAGCCCACCACAGGAGTCACTAGTGCGCAATGAGACAAGGATATCCCTGCCAGCCAAACCCTCCCTAACCCAGATGACGCTGGGCCAATTGTACACCACCCCATCGGCCTCCCGGTCACGGTCGGCTGCGACAGAGCCTGGACTCGAACCCAGAATCTCTGGTGGCACAGCTAGCACTGCGATGCAGTGCCTTAGACCACTTCGCCACCCGGGAGGCCCCTATAAATCCTATTTTCCATCAGCAGATGTCACAAAGTGCTAGGAAAAACTCCCTAGAAAGGCAGGAACCTATGAAGAAACCTATTGCGGAACCAGGCTTTAAGGGGTGGCCAGTCCTCTTCTGGCTGCATCGGGTGGAGATTATAAGAGTACATGGAAAGATCGTTCTTTAAGATGTTCAACTCCATTGACATCCTCCTCTCTTTCATGTTGCCAAATTGTTGTTTTTGTTGTCCTACTAGCCTACTTTCCTTTCATGGGCAACGATGTGCCAGGCCAGCTAATTAACAGTAGCCTACTACATCTAGCTACATATTGAATTTCTATCCTCTCAGGCCAGGGGCACAATGTATTCATTTATAGTTGGATCAAAATCGCCATTATAATCATTGGCCAGTATGGAGAATTAAGTAAAACCACAAGTCCAAATCCCTATCTCTATCCATGGCTAATTTAGGAAAGGGACGATTTTAGCTAGCTAGCTAACCACCGGAGGACATCGACACAACAAGATGCAACAATTCAATTTATTTCTGTAAATTACATTTAGCTTTTGATGTGATGTGATTGGTGTGAAGCCAAATCCAAACTGGGCATTCACACTTGAGCTTACTCAGTTTAGCTCGACACTGATTGGCTATTATTATTATTATTATTATGCTTGCTGGCTTCCCTTGCATTCAGTGCTACGGACGGCAATAATGTCATAATATTTTTGACCAGACAGCATAAGATAGATGGGTTACACATACTGAGACAGAGGGGTGCTGTTTCGCTCACTCGGATGCTTTCTCCAGTGAGATTCACAGAGAGACAAAAGACAAAGTATTTTATGTTTTTTTGTTCGTACATTTTTTGGGAAGCCTGGCTTCCCTTGGCATCCAGGAATACACACCACTGGCCATAGAGCAAACAGTTCAGTCTGGACAGTCGGTTTTTATGAGAAGACATTAGGACGTAGGACGTGGGTGTCAGCTTGTGGATGTCGTAGAGCAAAACAAACCACACTGTCTTGTTTTCTTTTGATGAAGGGGTTATATGAGTTGCTCAAACGTTTTGGGTTTTACAGACGGTTTTAATGCAATGTTCTTGTCCAGATCCTCTCATGTGTAGAAAAACACCGCTTTCACAAGTCCCAAGTCCCAGTGTGGCTTGGTTGGGTTGTGTTTCAGAGGATGCATGGCTCTTGACCTTTGCCTCTCCTGAGTCTGTATGGGAGTTGCAGTGATGAGACAAGACTACTACCGATTGGGTAGAAAAAAGGGGTAAAAGAAGGATTTATAACATGCAGAAGCTTATTATTGGCGGAAAGAGGGGATTGAGCTGAAGCCACTGCAAGAAACGGTAAGTCTAGCATAAACACGTGAGGAGCTAGTCCCCAAAAAATGATGGGAGTAAAAAGTACATATTCTCTTTAGGAATGTAGTGAAGTAAAAGTAAAAGTTGTCAAAAATATAAATAGTCAAATTAAGTACAGATATTTAAAAAACGACTTAAGTAGTACTTCAAAGTATTTTTACTTAATTACTTTACACCATGCTCAGGCATTGAGAATGGAAAGCTGATCAGTGATCTTAAGGCTGTGTCCCAATACTCTTACCACCTTTATATCCTTTTTTAAAGTATATAATGAAAGGAGATTCTTTTAAGGTTTTTGTTCTACCCCTTTTGGGACAACAGGGAAACCTGCCATCGTCGCTGTTTGTGTACGTGCTCTGGTTTGTTTGGCCGGCATGAGCCCAAGGTCGTAGATAATACACAAACACACACACACACACAAACACGTTCTAGACTAGACTAAATTAAATATTTATCATATTCAGATGAGTGTGTGCATCAGAGAGAGGAGATCAAACATTTACTCACACACACAAACTCAAGTAACTTCTGTGGCGTTTGTGTAGTACATGCAATAGAATACTGAACATTGAGATATCAATACCAAATGTGTGAAATCTACAATATATGAGACGCTGATGTTTCTTAGAGACACACATTTAAGTATTATTACTGTAGTCCTACAGTATCAAATTTTGGCCCCTGGTATGTAACCAGACTAAAGCAATAAGACCACCTGCTATCCTTGTACCACAAGCACAGCATAGACTACATTATTTCAGACAAAACAGGCCCAGTTTTTTAAAATGTATTTTTTACTTTCCCTAAACAATAAGTCATGGACTCTGAATGAATCAATGTATCAGCAAACGTTGGGTATAATGGGGGATTTCACTTCCCTTCCTGTGTACACAGACTGTTTGAACAGCATTAATCCAACTGGAGGGGACCAAGAGAGAAGTGCACAGGTGCATTTAACCAGCCAGGGCCCGGTTTCCCAATGGCGATGGAATTTAGACTTACAAGTGTTGTAACGATGCATCATAAAAATAACGGCCGAAGACGTCACGCCAGTTTCCCAAAACACCATGCAGTGCACGTATTACAAAGTGAAACTTGACTGTGTTGTTACAGGAGCTGTCCCGTGCTGAAAATGATTCCCGAATATAGGCTAAACAACTCACTGTAGCGCCTAAATGATAATGGCCTTTCAAAGTAATTCATTTTTTTAAATATTTTTTTTTACACACTCCAGTTTTCCATTCAAGAGAAAAAATGTTCTGTAGCCTGTTAGGTATCTGTTTGTAATATACGGTATGCGGTATAATATACCGTTATGTTAAGTATTCTAAGTATTTTCTTGTTCTATTTTGTATGTAATGTTTGATTATGTAAATTCAGATTTTCAGTTTGTGTAAACTGTGAGCAACAATGAATAAAGTCAAAGTTGCTAGTTCATTATAGAAAATATATACATGACTTAAAAATAGGATATGATGACAAGGGTTTTTGTAATTACTCAACTAATCATTATTAAGTAGACCTGCAGGTATTCTACAATTAAATAATTAAATAATCAAACGTATAAAAAGGATTAAACATGAAGTAGCAAGTTAAGCTTTGCCATATACCCAATATGTTCACCTTTAGGTTATTGGTTAGGCTACAGTGAAATGCTTGAGCTATTAGATAATAGTAGCCTAGAGGCTTAATAGATACGAATATTGAAGTGGCTCAGATGTCGCCTAATTGCTTAATACTAGGTAAGTCTATCGATTGCACATACTGTACATGAAAGTGATCTCAATATTTAGCCTAATATTCAAGCTATTATACACAGAGTATTTTTTTGCCCTCAGAACATCCTCAATTCATCGGTGCATGGACTCTACAAGGTGTCGAAAGTGTTCCACAGCGATGCTGGACCATGTTGACTCCAATGCTTCCCACAGTTGTGTTAAATTGGCTGTATGTCCTTTGGGTGGTGGACCATTCTTGATTCACACAGGAAATTGTTGAGCATGAAAAACCCAGCATAGTTGCAATTCTTGACACAAACCGGTGCGCCTCTCACCTACTACCATTCCCCGTTCAAAGGCACTTAAATCTTTTGTTTTGCCCATTCACCCTCTGAATGGCGCACATACACAATCAATGCCTCAATCTCAGCTAATTAGCAACTTTTCTACTTACTGCTACTTAGCATGTTAGCTCACCCTTCCCTTAATCCAACTTTAACCTAACTCCTAACCTTAACCCTAAATTTAACCCCTAAACTTAAACCTTAGCCTAGCTAACATTAGCCTCCTAGCTAACATTAGAATTAGCCACCTAGCTAACATTAGCCACAACAAATCGGAATTTGTAACATATCTTATGAATTGTAATTCGTAACATATCTTACAAATTGTAAATAGTAACATATTATATGAAATGGAAGATGGACATCCACAAATTAATACATACCATACCAAACGTAACATATCATACTAATTTGAGTGTCTCTGATTTTCATTTACTATGTTACATCTACCCCTGAGTCCAGGTTGCAACAACTCTTCATATCCTAATGGGAGAGAGAAAGAGAGAGAGGGAGGGAGAATCAAGATTATTCTTAATAATTACTCCACACTCTCTTGCTCTCCCTCCCTCCCTCTCTCTTTCCCTGAAATAGGAGACTCCTCTACCCTCTTAAAGGGGGTACATGCATTCATTGACACTAGATCACCACCCCCTCCTTTTCTACTCCGTTCTCTTCCACTCTCCCCTCTCCTTCCCTCTCTTCCACTCTTCTACTCTACTTTCTTCTCTTACCATCTCCCTATCTCCTACCCTCTCTCCTCTCTTCCACTCCCCCCCCCCTCTGCTGTAAGCGTGTCTTATTTTAGCAACGTGTGTCTCTGTAAACTAAGAGGTGTTGGCTGCCACAGGACCCTCCCAACTCTCACGGCCCGAGGCATGGTATGTGTAACACGTTCCATCTCTACCACAGTGGGTCACAACAACACAATGTGTTATTGAAACTACCAACATCTGTCTCTTCAGAAACCTGAAGATTAGCTGGAGGGCAGGGTAGATGGTGCTTTTCAGGTAATTGTTCATATCCGTCTCGAAGGACCATGATAAAGAGTGCTACCTAATTGAACAGGTTATCTCTATACATGTGGGGAAGCCATGCTGTGCAGAAGTGAAGGCACTGATACATCTGCAGGTTGCTATACTGAAGCAGGTGTAGTTTTGGTTCTACTATCCAAATGAACCAAAATCAAGGACTGCTGTGTCTGTTTCTCTGGGTGACCTATGCCTGTAGCTGCTTCCTGTAGTCCCCATGAAATGGACAGAGAATGATTTGTCTCTGAAAACTCTGCAACACTCCCTTAAAGAATGCTGAGAATGCTGATCATTGACTACAGCTCAGCGTTCAACACAATAGTGCCCTCCAAGCTTATCACTAAGCTAAAGACCCTGGGACTAAACTAAATA